>NC_056729.1:631927278-631984778 GCF_019279795.1 Protopterus annectens | reverse complement strand
TACAAGACAATTTATTCACAAACTACAGTTGCTTTGAAGTGTTTCTTGCTCTCAGTTTCTATTGCTTAGTTTATTCTCACTGTGCAGTTGTTCAAAATGTTTCTTAAAATGATGATAAATGACTTTGGCAGTAAAAATGTTGATAGATGGCTCTGGCATTAAAGTGATTACAAGATAAAGGCTCGTACAGTAAAATAATGATGATAAATTACTTTATAAGATAAATGACTCGTATAGTAACATAATTTCAGGGCAAGTGGGTTTTACTGTAAAGAGATTTCAAAGTGTTATAGTGGCCAGGAAACTTACTTTTGAAATTCAGTTGTACAAAGGCTCGTTATGTTGTTTCAAGTACTGGCATAAATTTCAAGCACATGTATATGTGTATGTATAAGTGTGTGGATTCATGCATATTTGCAGGCATTTTCACTGAGATATGTCAATATGGCAGACAGATTTTGCAAACCACAACCACTTGCGTTTGATCAGAATATTGCAGAGAATTCTAAAATATTCAAGCAGGATTATGATATATTTATACATGCAGCTTATTCTGATAAAGATGCATGTACCAGGGTATTCCTTTTGCTGAATTTAGCAGGGACAGAGGCCATTGAAAGGGAGTGTTCATTTGTCTATGCACCAGCAGTGTATGAAGGTGAAAGAGAAAAACTCGTCATGTTGATGTGCAGGCTGAATCAAGGGAAGACCTTGAATGTTTAAATGCAGATTCAGAGAAATGTGTAATCTGCAGACTAATGTTACACTAGAAAGGCATTTGTTTTACACAAGAGATCAAAAGCAAGGGGAGTCTTTTGCAGCTTACATTACTGATCTGAGAAACAAAGCTAAAACTTGTAGGTTTGGTGATGCAAAGGATGAGTTGATAAAGGACAGTCTTGTGGGTGGTATTAATAATGCTGCTGTGAAAAAGATTTTGCTTCATGACAGTGATTTGATGCAGAGTAAAGTCATTGAGATTTGTCAGATTCATGAAGTCACAGAAAAGCACACAGATATGCTTGCTAGTGATAAGAGCATGATTTCAGTTGGCTCCAGAGCTCATGTAGACAGCATGCAACATGTGACAGGCTGAAGAAGGCCTAAGCAGGTGGCAGCAGCCCCTGCAGGACTTCATGGAAGAATCCATAATCTTCTAGCATATTCCAAGAACAGTTCAGTTAAAGGAGCATGCTCAGTGCAGAACCAAGGTTATTTAGTGCAAAACAGACATTGCTCAGTACAGCATAAGAGTGAATCAGCAAAACCCAAATCAAGCTTTATTGTTAACTGTCACAATTGTGGTGCCAACCATGAGTCCAGAAGGGAAAAGTGCATGGCATTTGGTCAGCAATGTCATAAGTGTAAGAAATGGAACTATTTTCAAAGATTCTGTAAATTGAGTAAGCCTCACACAGTTAAAAAGATGGGTCATTCCAAAAAGTAAGTTGACCAAATAGACCTGCAACAGTCTACTTTCTACATAGATGGTGTGTCAGTAATTTATGAAAAGATCAATACAGAAGATTTATTGGTAAGAAATGAAGTGTTTTGTACTGTCTGGCTTAATGGTAAATACATCGAGCTAAAAGCAGACACTGGTTCAAAGTGTAATGTCATGTCTGCAGATACTTTTGCAAGAGTCAGAGCTGGTGAGCAACTCAATGTGACTAATTGTGTGAAACTTGTAGCCTATAGAGGTGAAGGAGTTCAAACTGAAGGCTCAGTAGTGCTTTCATATTGTGTGGCCAAGAAATGTTATAGCCTATTGTTTTATGTAGTATGAAGACCTGTGCAGTCATTACTGGGTTTCAGAGACAGTTTGAAAATGAATCTGTTTTCTTTTACCAAAGAAGTTCATCAGATAAGCACATGTCCTATTTACAGCTTTACCAATACTATTTTTTCAGAGTATGCTGATGTTTTTGATGACAGTTTGGGCAAGGTTCCAATTGTGTATTCCATGAAATTATACACAGAAATCAATCCAGTGGTCAGACAAGCAAGAAGAGTTCCAATAGCTATGCAGTATAAGGTCAAAGCTCAGTTGGACAAAATGGTGCAACAAGGTGTAGTTTGTCCAGTTACAATACCTACCAAATGGGTGTCATCCATGGTAGCAGCTCATAAAAAAGGCTAATATGACATCAGAATATGTATTAACCCACAAGATTTGAAAAAAGCATTGACGAGACCACATCATCCCATGCGTACGGTCAAAGAGGTTGCAGCCCTGATACTGAATGCCACTGTTTTTTCTGTCTTGGATGCAAAGAGTTCATTTTGGCAAATGATGCTTGATTGCAAATCTTTATTACTGACTACATTTAGTACACTATTTGGAAGACATAGATTCCTCAGAATGCCATTTGGAATACATTCTGCAAGTGAATTATTTCAGTGTGCAATGGAGCAAATGTTTTCAGTTTACCTTGTGCTATAATAGTAGATGATATATTGGTCGGAGGCAATGGTGAGGCAGAGCATGACAGAAATCTTGAGAGTTCTAGACAGAGCATGTGAAGTGAACTTAAAGCTCAGTCTTCTGAACTACTAGAAGTTACATATGTAGGTCACTTGTTTACAAGTATGGGATTGAGACCAGACCCATCCAAGCAAGCATCCATTCTTGAAATGCCAACACCAGATAATGTGCAAGCTCTACAATGTTTTCTTGGTATGATCAATTACTTAGGCAAGTTTATACCAGACTTCGGTGAGTTGACAGTGCCTTTGAGAGAGCTCACTTGTAAAAATGTTACTTGGTCATGGCTAGACCAGAACCATAGAGCATTTGAAGTTCTTAAGCAGAAAAGTGCTACCCCACCAACATTAAGATACTATGTTGTCAACAAACCAGCAACTCTCCAGCGATGCTTCAAAATTTGGTTTATGTGCAGTTATTCTTCAAAAAGGCAAGCCAGTAGCTTACACATCTGGAACACTTACCCAGACTGAGATACAATATGCTCAAATTGAGAAATAACTTTTGGCAATAGTGTTTGCATATTCCAAGTTTCATGATTATATCTATAGTTGAGAAATCCAGATTAAAACTGATCATCAACCTTAGGTTACTATTTTAAAGAAGGCTATGCATTCAGCTCCATCAAGATTTCAAAGAATGATGCTCAAATTGCAGAAATACAGCTTCAAAATGGTCTATACAAAAGGCAAACTTCTTTATCTGGCTGATACCTTATCCAGATCATCCAGAAATACAATGGAACAGTTTGACACAGAGAATTTTGACTTTGATTTCATGTAAGCATATCATTTTTCTACCACAAGACTTAATGAGCTATGAGATCATACAATGCCTGATCCAGTTTTGCAGAATCTCAGTTACTATATCAGTGTTGGATGGCTGTCAAAGCAGTCCACTGCACCACTAGAAGTGCAATCTCACTTTCCTTACAGAGATGAATTGTTTATGGCAGATGGCGATATTTTCAAAAGTCCCAAAATTGCTGTTCCTGCTTCCTTACAACAAGAATATATCCCGATTGTGCATCGTGGTCACCCGGGTTCCGAATCTACTAAGAGAAGAGTGAGAGTGCTAGTATTTTGGACATCTCTAGTGAAGACAATGAAGAGTATTTTCTTCCTGTTCAGTATGCAGTAGCACTAAATCACATTTGCAAAGACAGCCACTTCAGCTAAGTCATATTCCTGTACTACCTTGGTCAATTGTGACATATACGACTGGAACAATCAACATTACCCAGTACTGGTAGACTCTTATTCAAACTGGTTCAAGATCGATCTACTACCTAATTTAACTTCTGCTACAGTCATTACTAAGTTGAAACACCATTTCTCAGTCCATAGCAGTGCACAGACATTGATCTCTGGCAATGGTACCCAGTTCACCAAATGTGTCAGAAATTTGCCAGAGAATGGGACTTTGTACATATTACTAGAAGTCCAGAGTATCCACAATTGAATGGACTTGCTGAACATGCAGTACAGAGTGCAAAGCAATTACTTGAAAAGTCAAAGTGTGATAATACCAATGTTTTTTTAAATGTACCCAATCTCAGAAACATATCCTGTGACGATATACTTGGCTCACCTGCTTAGAAACTTATGTCTGTGCAAACCAGAACAACATTGCCTATCAGTTCTAGTTTATTGAGGCCTAAAGCTAAGAACAACCAAGCCATCAAAGCCCAGATATCTAGAAAGCATTCTTTTGAAAATTCCAGCTATGACAAGTCGAGCAGATTTCTTTGTCCATTGAAAAAAGGAGATATAGTGAGGATACAGACAGTGAAAGATTTTGATCGGGTTGGTCAAGTAACAAGTATATGTGCAGAAATAAAATCCTATTTTGTGAAATCCAAGGGTGTGGAGTACAGATGAAATCGCAGACATCTTCTTTCTGTAGCAGAACCGATATTGCAGCATCATACCTGTGATATACACTCTAACTCTCAGTATAATCCAGATGATATTCCTGTTCCAGAACATATCTTGACTTCTGGCAGATGATTCCAGTGTTCCTAAGACTGAGCAGTTAGCAGAGACAATCCCAGTTGCTAAACCAGATCCCAAATTTTATGTCACACAATATGGTCGCATTTCAAAGCCTAGTGTGAAATACACAGTTTCTTGGACGTAGTTGTATATATGTATCTAGCTTTGTATAATTGCAGGATAAAAATAATTTCTATGTAAATTGCATAATAATTTCTATCAGTGACAATGTCTAACTTATTTTCTCAAAGGAGGAGGATGTAGAATAACAGGTGTGTTATACTTTAAGAAGTATTTCCAAGATCTGTGTGTGCATTTAAATACCAAGCACGTGCTAGCTTCACTGCCATTTTGAAGGTGCAGCCAGAATGTTAACATCCATGTGCATTACAGCTAGTTTGCTTATAAGTTAAAGTTACTTAACCTCATTTATGATGTGCTTACATACAACAAAACTGCTTGAATAAGAACCCATGATGCTCGCTTGTTTTATCCTGACCTGGAGAGCGACACAGGGTAAAAGAAACATGGTGTGTCATCACCTTTCTATGAATGATTAAGGACTGTACTGTTAAGAGCTTTCTGAATTTACGATTGTATGCACTATATAAATTAATAAAAGAAACATGTCTTAATATTTATTGCTAGATTCTTCTTGGACATATTACCACTTTATTAATTTAGACTGCAGTTATGTGCTTATATCCATGTTAGGTCACTGAATGGGTTAATTTTTTTTTCAGTTGGAAGCTTAATGACTATAAGAAAATGCAACAGAGAAGTAATATGTCAGAACATAATTAGTGATTTGTTTGGAGATGTGTTCTGCCCCTGTACGTATTTCATGGAAATGTAAGAGTCCCATTGCCCATTCATCTGACATTAATATTGATTACAGACTAATGAACTGTAATTGCTGAACAGAGCTGGAATGTACATTTGAAGCAAGACTAAACGTGGCTTCTTTCTGAGATAATTTGTTTGTTTGAATTCTTAAGTACTGATGAGAAAGAAACAGGCAACAGTGTTTTACCAAGGGACTTGTAACTGAAGGATGCAAAAACAAATAACCATTTTATGAAGCTGATCACATTAGTGTCTTAAAATCTTTTCTCCTGATGCCTTTTAATTAGCCTACAAAATCTTCTCATTACTGGTATGATTAATTAAGATACGTTTTGGACTATGTGCAGATATTTGTATTATATATATATATATATATATATATATAGATATTTATGACATTTAGGAAAACAAACGTACATAAACACGCACACATGCACACACACACACACACACACACACACACACACACACACACACACACACACACACACACACACACACACACATACACACACACACACACACACACACACACACACACACACACACACACACACACACACACACACAAAGCATATAGCAGGTTATCTATTACGTATTTTCACTTCTTTTTTCTGCTCTCCATTACCTACCAATACTTATACTAACATTCCTTATAAATGATGATATCAGTTCATTCTTTTGTGTATTTGTGTATCGCTTTTATCATTTACAGCAAATCAAACCACACTCCAATGTTGCTTGTGCCATTTTTTAACCAAACTAAGTGCATTCGTACTCTTCAGTCAGGACTTTTCCAAAGTTTAAAAACAAAGGTTTGTGTGACTTACTTTATATACAATGTAACCAATCAATACAGAGACACTATTATATCATCAACTGTCAAAAGTCCCTTTCTAGAAAAAAAAAACAGTGCTTTTTCGATGTTCATAATAAATGTTTATAATCACCAACATCAGCTTTAATAATAAATTAATTCAGGTATTATTAATTGTGACTAGTATTTTTACAATACGATTTAATTAAATCACTGTAAATATGGAGCGTTTGATAGTTGATGATGTAATAGTGCCTCTGTGTTGATTGGTTCATCTTGTGTATAAGGTAAATGTATACTGATGCTATTAAAAGAAATGATGTTGTGTGTGTTTGATGTCTACCATATGCAAATGTATTTTATAGGCTTATTGTTATATATGTACCTTCTTCTTTCTTGTCCCAGTTAGGGGTTGCCACAGCGGATCACCTGTCTGCTCATGATTGGCAGTGGAGTTTTATGGTGTCGAGTTGCCAGCCCGGCACCCAACCTTCCACAGAAGGCACACACACTCATGCCTAGGACTAATTTAGAGTGTCCGATCCACCTACAGCATGTCTTTGGGATGTGGGAGGAAATCGGAGCACCCGGAGGAAACCCACGTGACTACAGGGAGGACATGTAGACTCCGCACAGAAGGCACCCCAGCCGAGGATCAAACCAGAGAATCTCTTGCCGTGAGGCAGCAACACTAACCACTGCACCACCGCGGCCACCCATTGTTATATATGTACCTACTACTTATAATTATAAGCAATCTCTTTTTTTATCCAGATCCTCCTTTCGTACACAAATAATCACACCACTTTAAGATAAGTTGACCTATTAATCAACTAGACATATGATTAATTCACCACACACCACTATCATAAATTCCAACAATAATAATTACAGTTTGCTGAGTTAATCACTCATCTTCTTTTAAATATTGGCATAATGCAGTGTTAAATCAAGCCACCCACTTAAGTCAACCTTCCGTTAGAAGCAGTGTGATACTGTTCACTTCTACAACCACCAAACTCACTATGCCAGCCTAAACAGAAATAACTAGAAGTGGGAACAAAAAGGTGAGAGACTGGCATATGGTTAAGGTGTTTAACTATTAGCTAGGCTTAAAATGGTCTACAAGGGCTAATAGTCTAATACTAATCTATGGACCTAAGAAAGGTTTCTTACAACTTCTTCTCTTTGCCTTTACTCAGCCACAATATAGTATAACCAAATTTGTACAAATTAGTATACTCTGAACAAAAAGGGGGAGGGAAGGTGGCATCAGCAAGCACCAAACAGAATATGTACATAGGCGGTAGTCTACTTAATACCGAAAGTTTGATGAGACCTTGGGACACAGGTGAACAGTAGTCTCTCAGTTGATAATCACATCATCACAGTAGTCAGGAAATCCTTCTGCGTGGCACACCTCATCACAAAAGGTTTCTCATTCAGGAAAAAAGAGGTCATTGTTCCCCTCTACTCATCACTTATTAGACCCATTATACAGTACAATGCCCCTTTTGGTATGTATCTCACAAGAGATCTACAACAACTGGAAAGGCCACAGAAATACCTCACAAAGAGGATTACTGGCCTCAAACAGATGCCCTATGCAGACCGTCTCATAAAACTCCAGCTTTACTGCGTCGCATATCGCCTACTCAGAGGTGATCACTGCCTAATATACAAAGCTATGTCAAACCCAGAGCTGTTGAACATGCTCCACTTAAAGAAATCCCAATCCCTCCGGACTACACGCTCTAGGGATCTAAACCTTGTCACCACAATAAACAGAACATGCTGGAGGAATATATTCCTGTCATAGAGACTTCCCATACTCTGGAACAAACTACCTATCTATATCAAACAAAACTCCTCATTAGCACTCTTCAAGAAAAATCTTGATGATTGGATGAGAGATAGGAAATTCACCCCGGGGATCACTTCTGTGGCTCTGCTCAACAGGGGCACAGGTAAATAATTTTCTTGGGTGGCGAAGGCCAGGGTACCTTTTTGGCTAGGCTTATATAGGCCCTAGGGCCAATAGCCTAGTACCTACCTATGAACCTATGAACTGTCAACTACTGCATAAAATCCACATAATTCTTCCTTGCCCCTTACTTCACTTCCTCCCTATCCATTCCTTCCTTTTTGAAATGTAACACTTAACTTCCCAATACCCATACTCATACTTAAGTCCTATCTCCTTAACCTAAGCTTCCACCATCTCCCCACCCCCCTTACCTAGAGATGTGTCTCTTGACAAATTAGTCTGTACCCAAACTACAGTCAAAGATCTCTTACCTTTCCTAATGGTCACATCAGCCATTTTACTCAAAGAATTTTAAATGTAACCTTCATAAAAGGAAACCAATCTTTTCACAAGATGTGAAAGCTATCCTTAAGGTACTTCAAATTGGAAAATTTTGGTTGTGGAAATAACATTTACTTACAGAGAAGGATGCTGTTGATTTGAAATCCATTGTTTTATGTTTTCTGAAGGTATTAGTGAAGTAGATGGTGGGGTAATATGAGCAGGGTTTATTGATCAGCTGACCATTTTGGCTACACTTAATCATGTATGTTATAAGGCGAAGCTTGGGGTAGGTATGAGACTACTGGGGCTTGCATTAATGAAAAGGAATGTACTGCTGCAGTTGCTGGGAAAGATTATTATCCTATATGGCTATTTTCTACAAACTAGAACAATTGATAGATTTCTTATAAAGAAAATTTTGAGATAGATTACTTGTTATGGAAGAATATTATGTGTGTGGAAAAATAAAATATAAGTCTTTGCTCTCCAGATTTTTCATGAAATTAAATAAAGATGAACCTTAAATGTTTATATATTGAGAACAAACATATCAGATAAAGTATGGAATAATAAAATCTTTATTGAGTAGACAGATGCGCATGTTACACAAAGTAAAAAAGATTATGTTTCACCTTTTTCAGTATTTTTTTAATTCAATGAAGGTATTGCAATTCCCATTAATTATGATTAAAGGAACATTGTGCATAATAATGATTGATATTTTAAGCTATAGAGAAAAGTATATTAAAGACAATCTGAGGCATTCAAGAGATATAGAACTTACTGATTGACCTGTTACATGGTTTAGTATTGCACAACAAAAGCAAATTAAATCTAGTATTACAGATGATGAATAGGATGAGGTTCATGGAAGGATTACTATTTATTAGCTCCCCTGGCAGAGATTATATTAGATAATTTTAAAAATGAATGACAGATTTTCAAGAAATGAGTTTTCATAAGTTTTGAAAACTGGCTAGATCATTCTGTACGTGGAAAAGAGGTTTATGAGAAAGCATTACATGTATTTGGAAGAAGAAGGGCAAAAAGTCTTTAGTAGATAATTCAAGACCATTATCATTGTAATTATATTTTCATGGCTTGATGTATGTGTGTGTGTGTAGGTATATGTGGGATGTGCATATTTGAAGGTGTCTGTATCCTAACAGACTGTGTCCAGAGCAGGTGATCCTTCACCCTGACCTAGTTACAGTTCTGCCAAAGCCATAATTCTTTTCTCTCACCACTGTGTTTTAACCTCTTTCTTGAATGCAAAGCCCTATAGCTCTGCTTTTTCTTCACCCATGTTTAACTATTTCTGTTTCATACTCAGTACATGTTGTATCTCGTGTTCAGCATTAAGATCTTCAATACACTGTTTATCAATGCCCTGATTTATCAATAATTATCCCTGCCCTTCACAATCAATATAGCATACCTTCCTTTCTATACCCTTTTTTGCCAAATGTCCACCAAAACCAAGACAAGGTAAGGAGCAAAAGAAGAAACCACAAAGGAAGACGCAAGCTGGGATAGTAATACAAAGGTATGTTGTCTGGAGAAGTCCATGTCAGCAGACCACTGCAAGGGTCTGTGCCTTTTCCTGTTGGAGGGGAAACAAGACTGTTGTCAAAAGACATGTGACATTGGGTAAAACTACCATCAGAAACAGTAGTCAGAAGGGAGCAATACTTACTCAGGCAATTCACTCCTGCTGGGCCCTTGGGACAGACATCTTTTTTGGTAATACTGGCATAGGTTTTCTTGGATTTGGAAGTATGGCATGAATATCAGAAGTGATATCCTGGAAGATGACCTAACATGGAATCATTTTGATAATAATACTTTGTCTACATGTGGTTATGCTAACATGGACTCATTTTGATAATTTATGCAGTCAAGCATGAATGCAAGCACATGGGAAGGCAACCATGAAAAGACCCAATCATTGACCACACCTCCGACTAGGGTTGATAATTGGGGCATGGGTTAGTAGGAGTGATCCTGAATCTGTCTCACAGCTGTTGAAAGGTACTGATATTACATTTGAAGGGGTTACTTCAAGGGGAGAGTTATCTGGCAGTACCAAGGGGAGATTTAACCACGACTGTCAGAAGGTACCAGACTACCTTTAGAGACAGATCTTGGGAGAGTCACAAAGAAAGAGTTGAGGCAGAATCAGCTCTCAAATACTACTTGATATAAATTGAGGAAAGCAGCCAAGGAGAAATCTGTTCTACAAGGGCAGGCGGATTCCATGCATTGCAACAAAAGGTGGTAATACAGAGAATGAACTCCTGAAAGAGGGCTAGAGGGAGAAAATGATACAACAGCTGGTAGTTGCAAGGCCCTACAGATACGCACATTTGGCCATAGTCCGCGATATTCTCTTTTCTGGCCAAAGGAGGATGAAGAAAACGAAAAGAAGACTTTGTAGAATTTTATAGTCTAAGTACTGTAAAGGATATGAAAAAAGTACTACAAGAAATGTGAGCAATACCAGAGTTTGGCAAAACAGAAATGAAGCTCAAGCTACTTTGAGGAATGATTTCAGGGAGAGACTGCGGACAATATAGGATATTTTACTACCCCAAGTTACACAGGTAAGAGGTATATCTATCTGGTGGTAGATGATGCTGCTACACCCAGTATGTCTTTTGAGAAAGGAAGGTGGTAAATACTCTGGTTGAGTCTCCCAAAAGAAATACAGACTGACAGAGGTGGCAATTTTTTGTCAGGTCTGCAAGCCTGTTTGTGTAAGCCTAATGTTTTAAAGCAATCAAAGACTTGTCTCCTTTCATCCATACCTCTCAACTGTCCATATTTTCACAGAATGTCCAGATTTTGGCTCATATTTCTGGTCTGTTCCTCACAAAATCTGCGATCTTCTGGCAAATCACTGGGATGACCTGAGGACTAAAGTCATTAAATAATGACATACATTGAGTTTCAGGCTTCAAATCCTTCTGAAAATGTATATTAGAACAAATTATGTTATTCAAGCAACTTTCTAAGTTTATACAAGCAATATTTAAACTATGTCCCTACTTTTGGACCTTCATTCCCCCATTTTGCTAGGTTTTATCCAGATTTCTTGCACTAAGAGGTTGAGAAGTATGCTTTCATCCACAGACCAGTGATCCAGTGGAATGGTTTAATTGTACCCTATAAACTATGCTGAGAGCATTTAGAGACCAGTTCAGGCGGGAGTGAGACAGGTACCTGATACATTTTCTCTTTGTGTGCACACAGGTGCCCCAGAAAACCATAGGATGTTCACCCTTCTTATTCTGTAAGGTCACAGAGTAATGATACCCCAGATTTAATTTGTGATGAGTGATAGTTTTAATATCTTTTTCCGCAAGGAATCTTTTGTGAAATATGCCCTAGACTTCGATATCATGCTTAGAGATTTCATGATAATGACACAAGAGTACCTAACACAAGCACAATAGCAACAAAATGACAGGTGTAATCAGACATTCAGGGCTAGAGAGAATTCTGTTTGTCAAAAAGTAATGGTGCTAGTGCTTATTCACATTAGACACAGTAAGCCGTTGATACCATGAGGGGGGCTTTTCACTATTATTAGAAGGGTATGTGATTTTGACTACATAGTAGAATTGCCGAGCAGGAGTCAGAAGCACAAATGTTAACAAAATGAAGCCCTTCTATGATCGTGAGACATTGGTACTCAGTATATGCAGTGGGTTATGGGAGGAATCAGATTAGGATCATGTAGGAGATCATCTTAATGAGGTGTAGTATGACCCCTCTATGGATGAGTTGCCCCTGTTATAGCAGCTACCTCCTGCAAGTATCAGGAAATACAGGCTGTACTAAAGGAGTTTGGGGGCATGTTTACTAATATGCCAGAATATAGCACCTGGTGGAAGATCACTGAACACAGGGCACCCTGTTTAGAGTGACTAAGTAGGTTACACAAATCATGATAGAGTAGCTTCAGGAGATGTTGGATTTTTGGGTAATCCAGGAGAACAACAGTTCCTGGGCCTCACTGGGGTAGTAGTGCTGGTGCCAACATAATATGGGAGTTCCAGTTTCTGCACCAATTATTCATAGGATGTGAAAAAGTAATTGATCTAACCTGTAATTACAACATCTAGCTGTTACCAAGCAGAAGCTAAGGGAGATAAAAACAGCAATTGAAAGATTCTTCAAAGGGATGGCTAAACCCTGTTACCAGTTCAAAAAAACTGCTTGTAGCACTTGCAGTTTGTAAGACTAGATTAAAAAAGTAATATGAGAAGAGATTAGAAAAGTTGCAAATGTATACCCCCTATCATCTTTGACTTGTTCTCAGTGTTTGAGTTTTTTCAACCTGGAAATTCTGATATATTTAGTTTTATAATTATTTTATTCCAAACTTAACTTGATAAAGGTTTGGTTAGATGTTTGTTTTCTTTATCTGTGTCCAATTACATTGCTTAAAAATATCAGTATTCTAATCCCGCTGTCTGCCAACATCTTACTCCGTTTACATTGGGTGGCACTTGTGGGATCTATACTTCACTGGCCATCAAGTCCCCTTACAATATCCATACCATTATACATTTAATCATTTATCCTAGGTTCAACAAGTATCAGGCAAATAAGAAATGAAAGTGTTTAACAATTTAATAAAGTAATCTGTTTGTTTTTTAAGCTATTCTCACCAAATAGCTGCATGAGGAATGTTTTTATTTCTTTCTTTTTTTCTGCTTTTTAATATTGTAGCTTGTAGTAATTTCATGTACTTAGTATTGAACAAGACATTGTGATTTTTAAACTCCAAACCTTATTTTAATGTTAAAATGACAGCATATAACCTGCAAACACTTTTGGGTACTTGCCCTTAAATATGTGTCTCTCATTTTCTGCCAGCCTGAGATCATCCACTACCAGTTTTACATTCATACATGTGTATTTTTATATCAGGAAATTGTGCCCCTAGATATCAGCTGCTGTCCATCCTTGTCTGCTGTGTCATTGTAAGATTTCTGTAATCATATATTGTAGGTAATCTGTGCAGCAGTGTTTTTAATCTGCAGTTATCCAATTATATTCCTTGTCATGAATATTATGACAAAAAATATATCACAGTTAAGCAGTTATTCTTGTTCTATTCCAGGATCTCTTCAGGAATTTATTTATTTTATTTATTTATTTTACATTTGTTGAACAGGAATGTCTGACTGAGCCTAAGCCCTTTTTCATCAGAGACCCAGGGAGAAAAGCTCCAGTAAATAGATATAACATTTTGTCATTATTAAAGGTATTATACAGGTGGAATAAGGCAATCAGCTAGCAGACTACAAGAGAATTTTTGAGAATATACAGATTACATTTTGTCATAAATACTAGTATTATATATAGAAAAATGTAAAAAAAAAACAGGTAGATAATAGAGCACTTTTTTTGAAAGTAGTAGTTAGTATAGAAGAGCAACATAGGAGTAGAATGTTAATTTTACAATTAAAACAATCAGGATGGAATAAAAGTTTCAGAGAGAGGGGAAAGCTATTGATTAGTGGAGAGAAGTAGAGGGCTTTCAAGGTGGGAATGAGCATTGGCAGATCCATTTCCTGCTGAAATATTCTTTTAGAGTTAGTTTAAATTGTTTGGGATGTGTGAGTGTTCGAAATTCGAGGGGAAGTTTGTTCCATTTGATAGAGGTATGGTAGCTGTATAGGCTACACCCTGCTTTAGATTTTCACTTATAGATTTTTAAGAGGTCTTGGTAAGAGCTTTGGAGGCTTCTTGTAGGAGTATAGCGAGAGATGATGGTGTGTAAGGCTGGTCAGAAAGATGGCTGGTAGAGAATTGTGTGTATGGTTTGGAGCTGGGAGAGAAGGAGCAGGTGGGGCAACTCAAGCCAGTTTAAATATCTTAGAGAGAGACATTGGTGAGATCTATAGGATAGCTGAGTTGCAAATCTCTCTACTTTATGGTATGTGGCCTCAAGTCTAGTGAGGAGAGAGGAGTTTAGGTTAGTAAGGATTTGTGAGCAATATGTTAGGCAGGGAAGAAGATAGGCATGAGTGAGGGCTATTCTAGCTTCCTGGATGAGAAATCTTTTATTTCTGTAAAGTAGGTCTAATTTAAGGTGAGTATTCCTGATACAGTTGTTTATCTGGAGGTTGAATTTTAGTTGATCATCGATTGTGATTCCAAGGAGTTTTGAGCTAGGTTCAACTACAACAGGAGTCTTACTGAGTGACTGGATAGTAAAAGAGGATTTTATATGGTTGGATGTTTCAGGGAGGAAAAGTAGGAGCTTTGTTTTCTTAGGGTTGATGAGGAGTTTGTTGTCTGAGCGCCATGTTTCAACTGAATTAAAGGATTGTTTGGCAGCTGATAAGAGTTCAGAGGGAGAGTTAGCTATTGTAATGAATGTAGAGTCATCAGCATATTGGATAACAGGGGAAAGTGGGCAGAAGGTACAGAGCAGATTTGTGAAGATGTTGAAAAGCAGTGGCCCTAGAATGGATCCTTGTGGGACTCCCATTTGTATTAGAAGGGGAGTAGATAAAGCAGTGTCTCATTTTACTGATTGAAATCTATCTTTTAGGTAGCTTTCAAACTAAGCCGCTGTATCAGGAGAGAAGTTATGGTTAGACAGTTTGTTTAATAGTAGAGCATGAGAAACAGTATCAAAGGCCTTTGTGGAATTGAGGAAGAGACAGGAGATAAGTTTATGGTCATCTCTGGCCAGGGAGATAGTTTTGAGAAAGGATAGAAGAGCAGTATATGTGCTATGCTTTGGTCGGAAACCATGTTGTGTTGGTGTAAGTAGGTTTTCCTGAGAGAGAGATGATCCATGACTTGAGTATATATGCACTTTTCAAGAACTTTTGACAGAGGGGAGAGGATGGCAGTAGGTCTAAAGTTAGAAATTTCAGTGGAGTTACCACCTTTGTGGCTAGGCAGGGTGTAGAAATGTTTCCAGATGGATGGTACTTTGATTGAGAAATTAAGCGGTTTATGATGATAGAGATGGGAAGGGCAAGTGAGTGGGCAGCTGTCTGAAGAAAGTATGATGGGATGCTATCAGCAGATACTGAGCATGGTTTTAGTTTGGAGAGTAAGGTTTGAATGTATGTTGTAGAGATGGGCTTCAGGGGGAAGATTTTGGGAGGGGTAGTTGTTGAGGAGGAAGCTTGGTTTATGGGGTTAGTTGTAGTGGAGCTATTGGAGTTAAATAATTTGGGTACTGATTCGACAGAGTAAGAACTGAAGGTGTTAGCAGTTTCTTCTGGTGTCTTTTCTGGGGTAGGGTTTGGTGAGGTAGGGTTTCCAGGATGAAGCATTTGATTGATAGCATTCCAGAATTTTTTGGGGTTAGATTTTAGTGTAGAAGGGGAGTTGGAATAGAATTCTTTTTTGTCTTTATTGATAAGCTTTTTGGACAGGTTTCTTTGTTCTTTATATCTTTGTAGGTCATTTGGGTTTTTAGTTTGAAGCCATTTTTTTCTAGGACTTATCTCTAGATTTCATGAGAGTTCTTGTGTTTTTTGTTAGCCAAGGAGATATGGTTGCTTTTGTCCTAATTTTACGAAGTGGGGCTAATGAGTTTATGATATCAATAAAAGTAGAGTTGAAAGCAATGACAGCTTCATCTAGGGGGAGTTGGGTGAGGAAGTCCCAGCGTACTCTAGATATGATAGTGTTGAATGTTTCGGGGTTGAAGCTGGAGAGATTATATCTAGTAATATATCTGTGTGGTTTAGAGAGGTGGGTTGAGTATCTTAGCACCTTTATGGGTGAGTGGTCACTCAAAGTATAGGCAAGGGTTTCTGGATTGTGATATTTAGAAGGAGGTGAGACAAGTATCCAATCAATGAGGGTATTTGAGCTGTGGGTGTTGTTAAAATGTGTTGGCTTAGTAATTAGCTGGGTAAATCCATATAAATTTATATTATATAGAAAACCTGGGTTATTTAGGGTTAGCCAATTAATATTTACGTCACCAAGGTAGATTGTTTCATTTGGGATGTTTAAGGAGAGATAGGAGAGAATGTTTTCCAGTAGTGGAATATTGTCCCCTGGAGGGATGTAGGTGGCTACTGTAGTAATTGTGGCATAGTTGTTTAGTTTAAGGTTAACTGCCATTGTTTCTACTGGGGAGAAAGATGGGATAGAATGGTTAATGTGAGAAATAGTAAGATTGTTGGAATAGACTATAGCAACTCCCCTGCCCTTTTTGTTGTTATGGTCAAGGCAAATAATGTTATAGCCAGGGAGGAGAATATCATTATCTAGGTTGTGGGGTTTAAGCCAGGTTTCTGTTACTGCAATGACATCAGGGGTATGATTTGCTATCCATGCATGAAACAGACTAACTTTGTTGAGAATGCTTCTGGTATTATTAGAATAGAAGAAGAATAGTTAAGTTTTAGTATGCTTGGAGCACTGATTACTAAAGAAACAACATATACAGCACAGTCATTCTCTTTCAAACATGAAACAGCACATCTTTCTATTAAACAATGCGTTGGTGTTCAATTGTGCAGAGAATGACTGTGCTGTATATGTTGTTTCTTTAGTAATCAGTGCTCCAAGCATACTAATAAACTTAGCTATTCTTCTGCTTTATATTTGACAATTACTTCTCACTACCCAGTATCACAGAATAGTGTTTGTTAAACTGTGAAGACCATGAGACTGAATTATATTTCCAAGTGAGCTTTAAATAATATTATTACTACCTGAAAGTTCATTAGCAATACAATTAATAGAGTTTATAGACAGTGCTTTGCTGAACCTTTTCCCCTAATTAGCTACTACAGTACTTAAGAGCATGATTTTGTAGGGTGTTATTTGAAGACATCTCTACTCTAAGTTCATAGATTGATAGATTCTTAGATAAGTACTAGGATAGTTTTCCTTGTTAGACATATTACGACTTGCCATTTTCCCTTTTAGTACTTGAATTAACCTATTCTGTCAGATGTCATATTGGCCTTACCCATCCAGTGGTTATTAATTATAAATTACTACAAATGGGAATAACTGTGATCATACAGAAGATATTTTGTGGGGATCCACACATGTGATAAAGCATTTAGGAGCTGCATCTGTCCATTAGTAGAACAGGGGGCAGTCCTGGGGTAAATTTGCTTCTTTCCATCCAGAGATGTAATTTGGTCTGGAATATGAACAGGGATACACTTAGTGGTAAAAAAATAAGTATTTTGGTATCATAATTTTCCAAAAAATCTTTCAGTGTCATAGCTAGCTAACTGAAAGGCATGTTTAAATGTGGCAAATGCAGCATATGCAATACATATTACAAGGACCCGATCATTTAGTAGATCTATTCAAAATTTTTAACATTTAAATTGCAGAGATCCAGGTATACTATATATTGCTTTATGCTCTTTATGTGATGCTTTTATGTTGGTATAATAATGGATGAAGTAGGTTTAATATAGAGCTGGATGTTATTTATGGTGCCTTGCTTTGGATGATTTTTTTATTTTTTTTTTATAACGCATTCTTCATATTTTGAATTAATAGATGCCCCTTGTGCATCAGGCAGGCAGCTGCATATGATGGCACTATAGGCATACCCATTGGCCATCACGTCAGTATAAGATACATTAATGTTACGAGGCAGCATAGTCTCATGATCATTGCTACTTTGAAAATACCAACACTCAATACTTTCTCAAGGGGGACTAGGCCATTCAGTTGTGAGATAAAGTTGTAGGTACCCATCCATTATATAGGTTCTGTTTGAAGAATGATGCAAGAAAATCTGCTTAACCTGCAGGGGAGTTTATACCAGAGCTGGGCTAGGTGCTGCATAATTATTTTATTTACCAATCATACTCTATTTATCTGCAGTTATGGGTCCTGGTTATGGTGTTTGTGAAATATAGGAGATTAAATTTAACAGCAGTAGGCAAGGCAAAGATCACACCTCAAAAGTCAATACTTAGCAAAATATAGAGCTTTTGGTTTGTCTTGGTAGCTCAGAGTCTTGGTTAGAAACCTTTGAGGCTTCTCTAATTGTTTGATATCTCTAGTGTGGTACATCCTGAAAGGGGTGTAGTCAGTACTCAAAGATTGGTCCAATGGATGCCAACATGTAATGGAACTATGTCAACTTTAGATCCATGTGGCATGCCTTTTTGGCTGTTAGTTGTGTAAATGCACCTTCTGACTACATTTGCTACATGTTGATCAAAGGAAAGGGTATTGTCAACACAAAGTTCCAAGGACCCTGACTACATGTTTTTTTTTTTTTATTTTTGCAGTGGAATATTGCTTATAACATGTGTTGAGGATAGGTAATCTTTACCAAAGGCAACAATATTATACTGATTTGTATTTAATTAGATCCCATTTTAAGGATATCATAAACTTACTAGAGTACAATCTTTTTGAAAGGTATGGGTGTCAGACAGATGGGTATTGGCAGTAATGCCCACTTTACAAGCATCATCAAGCTTAGTTAAATGAAGGTCCTGATTCCAGGAGTGGAGATCAGGGTAGTAAATGCTAAAAAGGAGGAATCTCATCACTGAGCCTTGAGAGACTAAACTAATTACCTTTATGTTTCAGATTAACTCATTCTTTCCAACAGAGCTATGGAAGTTTGAATTCTCAGTTTCCAATGACTACATCATGAACATTTGGATAAAATCAAGTTATGGCCTCACATTTCAAACAAATATTCATACCTCTGGATTCATAAGAGTTACTAGAGAAAAATAAATGGCAAAGTATTCAGCACAAACAAATCTTTAAAGAGGAAGTGTTCATTAGATTCTAGGTCTTAAACTGGATTTTATGTCATAATAAACACAGAAAGTCTTTATTGTGTAGTATTTTGTAGACACCTGACCATAAGTCAGTGACCTCTCAAACATCACACATACTGTCAGTAGCATTGTGTTCATCCAGAAGTTATTTTTGAGATATTTAGATAAAAAATGACAATTATGACAATATCAGTAAATGGCATATTAATAGCAATTAATGTCTTACGCAGCACTAGATAGAAATAAAATGTTAGTGCAGTTTTTTATTGCTCGTGTACCCTTTAACATGAAATCTTTCAACAACTTTTATGTAACATGGTATTGAAATTATTAATGCAAATATGAACAGACTATATTAGATGCCTAGAAGTGTCAGTACAACGTAACTGAAGAAAGACATTTTCTCTTGCTGTAGTTTCTTTTTGTTGATAAACTACCAATGTAGTTGGTTTCTGAATTTCCCACTACATTTTGCTTTGTTTAGAATTGTGTATGCAGCCTATGTACAATTATTTAAGTGAGTGTAGATCTCCTTGTGTGTTGCTTACTGTTATATAGGCATCAGAGCTAAAATGTGTGCATGTGATATAGAGATTTCATTTTAGATTTTTATAAGGTTTGTGCATTTGAAATCCTTACATTTAGAGATATTTTTGCCATGTAGTTGTTTCTGAGCTTGGTTTTCTTATCTTTGAGCACTGTTTTGCTCTTCTTATTCTTTATACAATTGTTTCACTCAGACCTTAGTCCATCATTTGTTCAGCAAGATTCAGTTTTGTGCTCTGTACCACAGCCTCATCTCCCATAACTTTGTTCACTGCACCTGAGACTGATGTATTTTATAATAGTGAACAAATGGACAGTCCCATCACCCTTTTGCCAAGACTTTACCTAAGAAAAACATTTGATATTGTAAATAATGCTGGCAACAATGATACTGTTAGTAAGAAATACACAGTTTTACAGATTTTGGCTAACAAATCATTGCCATACCTCAGATGGTACAGAGGTGTGTGCCATGGAGATATCTGTGCACAAATGCACATGCAGTTCAAACATGTGCACACTGCACACTTGAGACACGTTCATTTTTGTTTTACTGTTTGTAAATAACATGGCATTACTGTTGTCACTGTTGGATTTCATAATATTCAGTTGATAGGGGCATAGCCAGAATTTTAAAAATTCTACACTGACTTTTACACCAATATCCAGAAAAGGGTTGATAACCCCATCTGCAAGTTTAGCGCCAGTCTCATCCCATAATAGATATTTTATGCATCTTGTTAGCATAGCCTTTCAATATCATAAAATATACTTAAATAACAGTCTTCAAAAATACTCAGCTAGTACTACTAAGGCATTTAAGAAAATAAATAATATGTCAGTGATATTTTATTAAAATTTAGTTCATCTCATTACAAAAAATAAATACATTTATAATGTGTAGTTCATTGCACACCCTTCGTAAATATTGCATAACCCTTGTTATGCCATTGCATGATTTTGTCCTACCTGACAACTGCAGTTGTTCACATTAACTTGGTAAATAATTGCAAATGTGCATTTCTAGGACAGATATTTGGCGAACATAGAATTAACATTACCCAATACAAAAAATCAGCAGATAAGCTGCAAATGTGCATTTCTAGGACTGATATTTGGCTGGCATAGAGTTAACATAATCCCAAAATGACTACTGCGATTTTATTCAAGAAAAAATCCTCAAGATAGTTAAACATGTTTACATTATGTAGCAGCACAACCATCCTTAAATACAGGGAAAGAATGGTACACAGCAGGAGCCAGGAACTACCACACACAGTTGTAATACTATGAGTAAGACATTCTAGAATATGCTCATGTGTCTCTTTGAAATTCAGAAAACACATCCTGACAGTACTTGTGGGGGGTTCAGGCGCCTAGGCAGCGAGACATTTCCCTGCGATACATTTTGGCTGGGGACACATGGCTGAAGTGACATTCAGCTGCAGAAAATATGGCTGTTTGCAAATTCCCTGTGGGCAAAGAGAAGAATGTGTTGTCATACCTTCAACTTCAATAACCAAATTCACAGGGGGAAAACAAACAGCCATATTTCTCTGCAGCTGAATGTCACTTCCGCCATGTGTCCCCAGCCAAAATGTATTGCAGGGAAATGTCTCGCTGCCTAGGTGCCTGAACCCACTTGTGGGCTTCCATGCCCCTACTCCTATAGCTGTGCAAAATGAAAGAGCTGATCACAAAGATACTCTTTAATCAGAGGCTAGTCTATTAAACAAGTTCTCCTTTCCACACTTTGCTTTCCCAAGGAGACTGAAGATTGGTCAACAGTTGGGTGAGATGGCCAGGTCATTACAGTTGAACTCATAGGTTCATAGGTAGGTACTAGGCTATCGGCCCAAGGGCCTACGTAAGCCTAGCCAGGAAGGTACCATAGCTTACGCCACCCAAGAAAGTTATTTTCCTGTGCCACTGTCCAGCAGAGACACAGAAGTGATCCCCGGGGTGTATTTCCTATTTCTCATCCACTCATCAAGATTTTTCTTGAAGAGTGCTAATGAAGAACTTTACTTGACATAGATGAGTAGCCTGTTCCAGAGTATGGGAAGTCTCTGGGACAGGAATCTATCCCTCCAGCATGTCCTGTTTATTGTGGTGACAAGGTTTAGGTCCCTAGAGCATGTAGCTTGGAGGGATTGGGATTGCTTTAGGTGTAGCATGTCCAACCACTCTGGGTTTGACATAGCTTTATATGTTAGGCAGAGATCACCTTGGAGTAGGCAATATGCTACGGAGTAAAGCTGGAGTTTTTTTGAGGTGGTAAGTATAGGGCATTTGTTTGAGGCCAGTAATCCTCTTTGTGAGGTACTTCTGTGGCCTTTCCAACTGCTGCAGATGTCTTGTGAGGTACATTCCAAAAGGGGTGTTGTACTCTATAATGGGTCTAATGAGTGTCGAGTAGAGGGGAACAATGACCTCTTTTTTCCTGGATTAGAACATGTTTATGATGAGGTGTGCCATGTAGAAGGACTTCCTGAATACTGTGGCGATGTGACTATCAAAGGAGAGACTACTGTCCACCTGGGTCCCAAGGTCTCTTATCACACATTCAGTGTTAAATAGATTACTGCCTATGTGGTAGTTCATGGGTACAGAGTTTTTACCAAAGGGGATGACACTGCACTTTTTGGCATTGAGCTTGAGGCCATGGCTCTAATACCAGGCATCTGTCTCAGTGAGGCCCTTCTGTAGGATGCACACATCATTTGGGGACTTGACTATGGCTCCTAGTTTGCAGTCATCTGCGAACTTCATTAGCCAGAGGCCTTCTGTGTTAGCCTGTACTTCAGAGAAGTAGATACCAAGCAGGAGAGGACCCAGAACTCCACACTCTGTTTCATTCTTCTTCCTCCCTCAACAATAAAGCTCAAGCCCTTATCATGCTTTCCTTCTCTTCCTCCATCTTCTTTACTAAACAATAAAAACTCTACCTCTTACAATACTTCTTTCCTTCCTCATGATAACTTTTTACCGAACAAAGTATTATTCTTCCATAAACCTACTACTGAGTATTGACCTCTAACATCTTAGCAGACCAAACTTTATTGAATACCTATACTGATATCCCAGACGTCTTCTTTAAACTTTCGCCCAACTCTGATTTAAACACAAAATACTTCACTGTCACCACTCCTTTTACAAAATAAAACATTGATAACCGTAAGTGATATGCATTCCAAAGTTATATTTCACAGCTCAAAAGCTCTAAAATCACACAGTGTGGAGCTATTCACCCCAAACCTGGTTCAACAAATGTAAGCCTAAATATACACTTCAGTGAATCTACCCACCACCACAGTAACTTGGGCAATCCTCCTGCTGGGCGGTGCAATGGTGCACTTGTTAGGGTTGTCATCTCACAGCAAGAGGTTCTCCAGTTTGATTCTCGGATAGGGTGCCTGCTGTATGGAGTCTGCATGTCCTCCCTGCATTTGCATGGGGTTCCTCTGGGTGCACTGGTTTCCTCACACATTCCAAAGACATGTCTGTAGCATTTCTCCCAGGCCTCCACTGCAAGTAGGCCCTGCCCCAGTCGGACTTTCCTGGTAAACAAATATTAAATAAATAAATAAAATAAATCTTATTATTCCTCCCCTGAATCACACAGTCCCAGTCCTAAAATCTTTCCCATCAAACTACACAAACATACCATATCCTACACCCTCTCAGACTCCCACATGCCTGACAAAAAATGAATGTAGTAAAAGTAAACTTGCATAGTATCTGCAACAAAGTAACAGAACTACATGCCTGGATATCCCATTATATCCCAGCTATCCTAGCCCTTACAAGAAATATGGCTTAAACTCAGTGTAAAAGAACCCAAACTACTCCCTTCAGGATATAATATCATTAGAACAGCTCATTCCAACAAAAAGGAGGTGGAGTGGCCTTACTATATCCTAATACTTACAAGCTCACCTCCTGCTTGAATTTCATCACCAAATTCTGTAGCACTGAAATTGTCATAGTCCAGTTAATATTAAACAACAACAGCAAACTACTATGCATTACCATAGTATACATCCCTCATGGCAATCATATAATCATACCTGAAGAACTCCTCACATTGGTAAAAAATACTATAACATATAAAAAAATTCATACTAGGAGATGACAATGTTGATTGGCAAACTCTCAACTCAGGCATTCCTTCTTCCTGCATCAATCTGTTTGGATTAACCCAGGTAGTCACAACTCCTACTATATACAATAAAACCAACAACAAATGTACAATTCTAAACTGGATAATAGTCTCTGAACCTACTAAGTATACTATCACTGGAACCTACCCAAAATCTCTAAGTGACCACCCTCCAGCCTACACACACACAGAATTACTACCAATCAAGCAAATACTCGCCAACAGAAACCATCCTGCCATCTCATCAAATTCAATGTAGACTCATTCATTAATATCCTAAAAGTTTACCATTGGTCCACATTAAAATGTCACCCACTAGATGAGGCTGTTACTATATTCCTAAACACCTGAAATTGCCCTGCCTATCTATGAAAAAAGGGTAAAATGAAATCACTCCCCTTGGCTCTCAACTCAAAGTGAGACTACAGTAAACTCTCAGTTAACTGGAACTCAAGCAGCAAAGACTTTTAAGCAACTAGGAAAAAAATATCAAAGAAATACAGTACAATTTTCATGTGCTGCACTTTCTGTCGTTGTCGTCCCCCCCCCCCCCCCTGCAGAAACATACCTTATGTTTTTAGAGTTTTAGAGTTTTAAAAAGGAAGACGGGAATACATTCTCTCTCTCCCTATCCTGAGGACAAGTCAAACCAAGCAAATAGTATAGGGTACATTATTAGTCAGGCCTATTTTTAATAGCAACTCTGAAGCAACCAGAAACTACAGTTATCTGGCATCTACCAATCCCCATGGGTGCCAGTTAGCTGAGAATTTACAGTATAATGCAAAGCAGGGATAAAGCTTGCAAAAATTGGCTCAACCACAAACCCCCCATAGCTTGTAGCATTGCAGAAAACTTCATAACCAAGCTGAATAAGAAGAAGAAACAGTACCATAACCATTTACAACTAAACCAGAAAAATGGACCTAAACCTTTTAGTCCTCCCTATATAAATTATTGAATTGGTGCTCAAAAAAAGACAACTGCCTCTCCCTTAACTGCTCTCCAATAGATATTGCAACTATATTTAATTTCTACATCCTAGAAAGCATTGCTAATATCACCAAAAGCATGCCACCCCACCAATACAATCTACTCTATCCTATACCAATAGACTCTGCACAGCAACACCAATCAGCACCCATCTATTGTGTAACACATCTACTACTTCCTCCAATACCCCTTAACTCGTGCTCAACAAATAATCCAAACAATCCACAACCACTAACCTTAGCAACTTTACCCTAAAACATGTAACAATAACTGGCATGAGAAACTTCTACTTAAGCTTAACCCCTGATGTACAGCTGCCAACAATCTCCCATATGCATACTTCAGAATGGAAGCAGAAACCATAGCCTACCCTGTAAGTACCCTGATCAATGGAACTATAGTTGAATCCTATGTACCATCCATATGGAAAAAATCAAATGACATCCCACTTCACAAAGGAGAAAACTCAGCAGTAATATCTAATTTTCAACCCAGTGCAATTCTATCCTCTCTTCAAAAATCTTAGAAAAATATATCCACTACTTCCTAGAAAAGTACTTCCTAAGCAGTACATAGTTCGAATTGCACCCAGCCTAAAGTACAACTGCAACTCTTTCATCCTCCATATAAAATGTATACAAATGCAGGCACTTTGACAGACATGTCTCTTCCTTATTCCTTGATCCATCTAAAGCCTCAGATACTATTTCTCAAAGTAAGTTCCTGCAACAAATGTCCCATCTTGGTCTATCATCTCCTTTACAACTCTCTCTCTCTTTAGGCTTTTTCCGGTTAGGGGTCTCCACAGCGGATCACCTTGTCTGCTCATGATTGACAGTGAAGTTTTACGGTGTCGAGTTGCCAGCCCGGTGCCCAACCTTCCACAGAAGGCGCACATATGCATGCACTCATGCTTAGGGCCAATTTTAGCATGCCCAATCCACTTGCAGCATGTCTTTGGGGATGTGGGAGGAAACCGGAGCACCCGGAGGAAACCCACACAACCGCAGGGAGGACATGCAGACTCCGCACAGAAGATACCCCTGCCAAAGATCAAACTGGAGAGCCTCTTGCTGTGAGGTGACAACGCTAACTGCTGCACCACTGCAGCCATCCTATCATCTCCTTCACAACACTGGGTTAAAAGCTATCTATCTGAGAGACTACAATCTGTAAAATGGCAACATATCTTATCTACCTACTTGTCCATCACAACTGGTGTACCCCAAGGTCCAGTTCTTGGCCACTTCTCTTCAACATCTTTATTAATGATTTATATACCTCATTTGGACAAGCATCTCTCATGCAATATGCTGATTATTCCACACTAATATTCTCATCCAATAACTTGACATATCCTCTCCAAGTTATTCAAGAAGCATTCACCTCTGTGAAAATCAGGCTCAATAAAGCCCAGCTGTTGCTCAACCCCCACAAAAAAAATTGCCTTTATTCTTCTTCCCAAAACTCATTTGAAAGACAAAACTAGTATTAAATTTTCTTCCTCAACAATACAGAAATAATCTCCCATTAAAAAATACTTAGAGTGACAATTGTCAGAAATCTCAAATTTTAACACTATGTTTGAAACGACAGAAAAAAAAAACACACTAGAAACTTAAGGCCAGATTTATTAATGCCTACACTAATTGTACACTTAGTGTACATGACCTATATTCAAGAACATCCTTATCATATTTTTGCGTTTTCTAGTCACTCAGAAAGATTACACTAAGTGTACGTGTAGTCTACCCTTTGTGATAACCTTTATCAATACCCCTTGATATTTAAGACATCAAAAAATAAATCTGTACGAAAACTGAAGTTAGGAGAAAGAAGGTGCTAATTATGCTTGTGCTGTCTGTTCTCTCAGAAAGGTATATACTTAGTGCACACTTAGTCTAGGTGTTAACCAATGCCAGGAAGGAATACTCTATAGGCACCAAAGTTTTCAAAGGAACACCACTAAAGCCACCCTTGCTACTACTCATCTCCTTCCCTCACTCTTATCCTTACCAACATTCAGATTTCAGGTAGAGCTAAACTTGGCAAATGTCACAACAGATTTCATAATTTGCTGCTGTTGCACAATATTGAACACATCGCTGTTCATTCCTCAAAGCATTGAACTGGTTCAAATTAACTCACCATTTGGCCTTTGTATGATTTGTAACCTCCCACAATGTCATTCTTAAATGTGATGCGTGCCCCACATTAAGCTCTATTCTACTGAACCAGATGCCTCCAGTCATATGATAAACAATTCCTTACCATTGGTAAACCACATAAATCTACTGGAAATAATCTCTACTCCTGCTCAGTTGCCAAAAATTGGAATTTTATTCCACAGTCTGTTAGATCAATGCCCAACCTTACTACCTTTAAACACCTCCTAAAAGACCACCTACCAAAATCATAACTCCTTCTGCCCTGCATCATTTTTACTCATTCATATACCGCATACTGAATATGTAACTACAACCTGCTATTTATTAAAATGATAACCTTATACCTGTTAAAATGTGTGTGTGTGTGTGTATATATATATATATATATATATATATATATATATATATAGATACATATACGGGTACATAGTCGTTCATCAATGAGCATTTACTTCATTGATGGGGAGGTTGGTACAGCTGATCATAAATCGGCTGTTGGAATAGTGACAGCTTTTCAAGTTAGAGATCTCAGTACAGTGCAGGAAATATTCTATTATGCTTTATGTTCATTATGATGGAGTATTGCAAATGTGCAATGTGGTTTTAAGAATAGTTTTAAACATAATTGTTTTATTGAGTAATTAATGAGAGTATAAATGGCTCTTATTACATTGCATTTTGTATTTTGTTTTCTGAGGAAGTCAATCCAGATGAAAGCATTGAAATAAATATTTTTTGTACGCTAAAGTGGTGGTTTTTACTCTTTGAAGCCTTTATTGACCATCAGGAGCCGGTACTTTTGAGTGGTTTCATTGTTATGTTATTGGTTGCACGTATTTCAGCAGTTTGGTATTTTTTAATTATGTAATTCCAATGGCCGAGGCGGTGGATCCTTTTATGGATATGACAGTGCATCCTACACCTTAAGTGAGTGATACTGGGCTATTAAGTATATTATTGGCCTATATGACTGATATACAAAAGACTTTGAGGTTGCTAATTTCTAAACAAACTGAGGTACCACAAAGCTCTGATGAAGAAAGGGCAACTGTGATAGATATGAGCACTCATATACAGCCAGTGGATACTGCTGTTACAGGTGAAAATAGTAGACATGTTGAATACAATGATATACACTCAGTCCTTGACAACAAGTATGATCCATTTGTGAGAGCGGATTATAAAAACTACTAAAGCTAAGACTGAGGAATATCGTAATAAATGTGAAAAACTTTTTAAACGTTAAAAAAATTCAGATCTCTTGATTTAGAGAACAAGTATTTTGAGAGATGTATGGAATTGCCAATAGTACCAATGGGACTAAGATTTTTTAAATGCCCCAGCAGAATAACTGCAGCAGATTCATTTTTCAGTGAAATAACTAGCTTCTTTAATGGTGCTGGGTTACAGCTACTAAGGTTGTTAATTGACAACAATGGCAAAAGTAAAATGACTACGTTGAAAGAAGAAATACTTAAGATAGATGAGGAAGTGACAGCCTTATCTACAAATTTTTATTGTGAAGATACATATGAGCAAGTCCTGAAAGAAGTAGAAAAACATGAGATAGATGTTATGTGTGTAAACACAATAAATTACTAAGATATGTTACTGCTTATGAAAATAACACATCATTTGATTCCTTTGACCCTACATTTAATAACAAATATAAGAAATTTCGAGGGAATCAGAGTAATAATTTGCAGACTATCTTAAAAAGGACATGGGCTAATGTTTCAAGAGACAGGTCGACCAACCAATCAAAGCCCTCAACTATAGTGACGAAATTTTTCAGAACGTAAGTTACAAATAACCCTCCATTGAGGGAAGAAGGTGATGTTGTGGTGGTGGATGGTGACTCCAGAACAGCTGGTGAGTCAACAAGTAATGCCTCAAGTTTTGTTAGTGGAAGCAGAGCCACACCTAAAGTTTTTTTATCAAAAAAAGACAACAGGACAGTGAAAACGAGACCCATGAGAACGAAGGGTCAGACAACTTCAGACTCATCAATGGACGCGTTATAAGGTACAACACTGAAGATTTTAACATAATTAATTTGTTTGATGTTGTTTTAACTGATTAACATCATCAAGTTTTAAGTTATGCACTGACTGGGGATGCACAAGCCAGTGCATGTTTTTGTGCTGGTCACAAGCCCGGATAAATAGGGAGAATTACGTCAGGAAGGGCATCCGGTGTAAAACCTCTGTCAAATAACATATGCAAACAACAATATAGATTTCCATACCGGATCAGTTGAGGCTCAGGTTAACAATGACCACTACCAGTACTGTTAGCTAACAGGGTGCTGGTGGAAATTGGGCTACTGTTGGCCAAAGGTGAAGAAGAGGGGGAAGGCATGCTCAAAAGCAGAAAGAGCGGAGGAAGGTTAGGAGTGTAGTAGTGAGGGTAGAAACTTTGAATGTTGGCAGTATGACTAGTATAGGGAGAGAGCTGGCTGATATGATGGAGAGAAGGAAGGCTGATATATTGTATGTGCAAGAGACCAGATGGAAGGGGAGTAATGCCAGGTGTATAGGAGGTGGGTTCAAATTGTTCTATCATGGTGTGAATGGGAGGAGAAATTAAGTAGGTATGCCAAGAGTGTTTTGGAGGTGAAAAGAGTGTTGAATAGAGTGATGTTTATGAAGCTGGAAATTGTTGGTGTGATGATGAATGTTGTTAGTGCATATGCTCCGCAGGTTGGGTGTGTGATGGATGAGAAAGAAACATTTTGGAGTGAGTTGGATGAAGTGGTGGTGAGTGTACCCAAGAGTGAGAGACTGGTGATTGAAATGGATTTCAATGGGCATGTTGGTGAAGGGAACAGAGGGGATGAGGAAGTGATGGGCAGGTATGGTGCTAAGGAGAGGAATGCAGAAGGTCAGATGGTAGTGGATTTTCTGAAAAGAACAGACATGGCTGTGGTGAATACGTATTTTAAGAAGAGGGAGGAGCACAGGGTGACGTACAAGAGTGGAGGAAGATGCACACAGGTGGATTATATCCTATGCAGGAGGGCCAATCTGAAGGAGATTGGAGACTGTAAAGTGGTGACAGGGGAAAGTATAGTTAGGCAGCATAGAATGGTGGTGTGTAGGATGATGTTGGTGATTAAGAAGAGGAGGTCAAGTGTGAGACCAGTTCCAAGGATCAAATGGTGGAAGTTGAAAAAGGGTGATTGTGAGGTGGAGTTCAGGGAAGAGTTAAAACAGGCACTGGGGAGTAGTGAAGAATTACCAAATGGCTGGTTAACTACAGCAGAGATGGTAAGGGAGACAGCTAGAAAGGTGCTTGGTGTGACATTTCGACAGAGAAAAGAGGACAAGGTGACCTGGTGGTGGAATGAGGAAATACAGGAGAGTATACAGAGGAAGAGGCTGGTGAAGAAGAAGTGGGATTGTCAGAGAGATGAAGAAAGTAGACAGGAGTATAAGGAGATGAGGAGCATGGCAAAGAGAGAGGTGGTGAAGGCTCAGGATAAGGCATATGGAGAGTTGTTTGAAAGGTTGGACACTAAAGAGGGAGAAAATGACCTATACCGATTGGCTAGACAGAGGGACCAAGCTGGGAAAGATGTGCAGCAGGTAAGGATGATAAAGGATAGTGAGGGAAATGTACTCACAAGTGAGGAGAGTGTGTTGAGCAGATGGAAAGAGTACTTTGAAGGGCTGATGAATGAAGAGAATGAGAGAGAGAGAAAGTTGGATGATGTGGGGATAGTGAATCAGGAAATGAAACAGATTAGCAAGGGGGAAGTAAGGACAGCTATGAAGAGGATGAAGAATGGAAAGGCTGTTGGTCCAGATGACATACCAGTGGAAGCATGGAGGTGCTTAGGAGAAATAGCAGTGGAGTTTTTAACTATATTGTTTAATGAAATCTTGGAAAGTCAGAGGATGTCTGAAGAGTGGAGAAAAGGTGTTTTGGTACTTATTTTTAAGAATAAGGGTGATGTGCAGAGCTGTAGTAACTACAGAGGGATAAAACTGATCAGTCACAGCTTGAAGTTATGGGAAAGAGTAGTGGAAGCTAGGTTAAGAAGGGAGGTGATGATTAGTGATTAACAGTATGGTTTCATGCTGGGAAAGAGCACTACAGATGTGATGTTTGCTCTGGGATTGTTGATGGAGAAATATAGACAAGGTCATAAGCAGTTGCAGTGTGTCTTTGTGGACTTAGAGAAAGCATATGATAGGATGCCTAGAGAGGAGTTGTGGTATTGTATGAGGATGTCAGGAGTGGCAGAGAAGTATGTAAGAGTGGTACAGGATATGTATAAGGGTAGTGTGACAGTGGTGAACTCTGCAGTGGGAGTGACAGATGCGTCTAAGGTGGAGTTGGGATTACATTAAGGATCAGCTCTGAGCCCGTTCTTATTTGCAATGGTGATGGACAGGTTGACAGACGAGATCAGACAGGAGGCCATATGAACTATGATGTTTGCAGATGACATTATGATCTGTAGTGAGAGTAAGGACCAGGTTGAGGAGACCTTGAAGAGGTGGAGAAATGCTCTAGAGAGGAGAGGAATTAAGGTCAGCAGGACTAAGACAGAATATGTGTGTGTGAATGAGAGGCAGGATAGAGGAATGGTGAGGGAGCAGAGCTGGCAAAGGTGGATGAGTTTAAGTACTTCGGATCAATAGTTCAGAGTAATGGTGAGTGTGGAAGAGAGGTGAAAAGAAGCATACAGGTGGGGTGGAATGGGTGGAGAAGAGTGTCAGGAGTGATTTGTGACAGAGGGATACCAGTAAGAGTGTAAGGGAAGGTCTACAAGGGGGTAGTGAGATCAGCTATGTTGTATGGGTTGGAGATGTTTGCATTGAAAAAAAGGCAGGAGTCAGAGCTGGAAGTGGCAGAGTTAAAGATGTTAAGATTTGCACTGGGTGTGACAAGGATGGACAGGATTAGGAATCGGTATATTAGAGGGTTAGCTCAGGTTGGACGGTTTGGAGACAAAGTCAGAGAGGTGAGATTGTGTTGGTTTGAACATGTGCTGAGGAGGGATGCTGGGTATAAATGGAAAAGGATGCTAATGATAGACCTGCCAGGTAAGAGGAAAAGATGAAGGCCTAAGATAAGGTTTATGGACGTGGTGAGAGAGGACACGCAGGTGGTTAGTGTGACAGAGTAATATACAGAAGACAGGAAGAAATGGAAACAGATGATCTGCTGTGGCGACCCTTAATGGGAACAGCCGAAAGAGAAGAAGAATTTGTTTGATGTTGTTTTAACTAATCAACATCATCAAGTTTTAAGTTATGGACTGAGCTTTGTACTGATGAGGAGAGCTGAGTTTAATAAGACTGTTTTGAACTTTAAGCAATTTATCCGTAATTTAAATTTAGAGTACTTGTTGAAATATGTGAAAAAGATGCTGTTAAATATGTTAAGCCATCCAGTTTCACGCCTTTGTTACATCACGCCATTAGTGTATTTGAAGATGTTTGAAAGACCTAAAGGATGAATTAAACAAAAATAACAATAAATGGTATGCCAATTTAATAAGTGAGGAGAGAAAAGCTTTAAATGAAATAAAATGTAATAAAAATCTTCAGTTTATGAAAACTGACAAAGGTGGGAATATAGTAATTATGACTACTGATCAATATAAAAATAGTATGCTTAATTTGTTAAAAAAATACTGAGGAGTATGAAAACGTGACTGAAATAGATATTTTTGATAGTCAAACATATACATACATTTTATATGATGCATTAATGAGTGAAGAAATGGACTTTAATACATATAATTTTTGTTTAATAGAGAAACCTAGAGTGGGGGTATTATTCTGTATCCCCAATGTCCATAAAAATAAGCTGAACCCACCTTTTAGACCTGTAGTTTCCTCACCAAATTCTATAACAGAGGGTATGGCCTTAGTAGTTGATTTGGTTTTAAACCCTATTGTGCAAAGCTTGCCAGCATACTTGAAATATTCTTGGGACTTTCTGGACAAATTCAGGGAGCTTCACCTTGTTTTTGAGTTTGATAGCAACAAACATATTATTTTCACATTAGATGTAGTTTCATTATTTACATGTATTCCTCATGAGGAGGGGGTAAAAGCAGTGAGACAGTTTTTGTTCAAAAATACTACCTAAGGTCAACAGGAAGTTAATTTTTTGTGTAGTATAACTATTACATAATATTTTTTTTTATTCGATGGAGAATTGTACAGACAATGAAAAGGGATTGCAATGGGGTCTCCTGCACCCCCTTCGTATGCTAATCTTGTAATGGCATGGTGGGAAACCACTATTCTTACAGAGCTTAAACAGCAGTTTATAATACATTATTATGTCGGATTTGTCGATCATTTATTTTTTATTTTGGAAGGAAAAGAAGCAGATATGGAATTATTGATCACTCTCATGAATGAATAGTCCTGTTTTATAAAGCTTGTCAAAGGTAATTTAGGCTATAGAGTGAATTTTTTGGATGTCTGTTTAACCCGGGATTGTAAGTTAAAAGAATTTGAAAGTGAGATACATAGAAAGGAGAGATTTACAAATGGGCATTTACACTACAAGAGTAACCATCCACTTTTTTTAAGAAAAGAATACCTAAAGGGCAATACATATGTGTTAGTCAAATGATTACAAAGGAAGCAACTGTTATAAAATAATTTAATTTCATAACTAGTCTGTTTTTGAAGAGAGGTTATGATAAAGAGTATCTTGATTTTTTTAAGTAATGATATTTTAAAGAAAATATAAACCCTCTACCCCCCCCCCCCATTTTAAGAGTTCCTTTTAAATATAACACAGATGTCAACACAAGCGGTAATAATGATAAAACTGATGTTGTTTGTACCTTAGATATGACCACTGATAGTTCCACAGTCAGAAATATAGTGCAAAGAAATTTGAAACTTTTGGAAGGAAATGCTGATTTGTTTAAGGTAATTGGGGACAAACCTAATTTTGTCTATCAAAATAATCATAATATTAAGATATTGTTAAAAAATGACACTAAATGTCTACTGGGAGTGTTGCATACTAATAAAAAGTTAGGAATGTACAAGTGTGAATACTATAATTTTTGTAGATACATTTTTCAAGGTTTGTATATTATGTTAAGTCATGTTAAACAGACTTTTAAAGTTCCTGGACATTTACCTTGTAAGAACGAAGGAGTGGTTTGCATTAGTTTGTGTAGTGGTTGTGATGCATTTTATGTAGGGATGACCACACACTCACTTATGGAATGTATCAAGACTAGAGACTTAAAAATGCATTGTTTAAGCATAGTTTGGAGTGTAACAAATATAAGATTTTTTTTTATTTTCCATATTAGAAGTAGGAACTCCAGATTTAAGGGGTGGATATTTTAAAAATTATCTTGAACAAAGGGAAACATTGTGGCAGGTAAAATTGGAAGCAGACAAAAACAGGTTTGAATGAATCAATTAACATAAAGTGATTTTTTAAAATATATAAAATTAAAAGTATGAAAGGTACTTTAATGGTTCATTATGCTTGAGTATTGTAAATGTGCAATGTGTTTTTAAGAATATTGTTAAACTTAATTGTTTTATTGGGTAATTAATGAGAGTATAAATGGCTGCTATTACATTGCATTTTGTGTTTTGTTTTCTGAGGAAGTCAATCCAGATTAAAGCATTGAAATAAATATTTTTTGTGCACTAAAGTGGTGGTTTTTACTCTTTGAAGCCTTTATTGACCATCAGGAATCTGTACTTGTGAGTGGTTTCATTGCTGTGTTATTGTTTCCATGTATTTCAGCAACCTGCAATAAGAATGAAGTCCCTGCAAAGAAATATTTGCATTGTGAACAATGTCCTCATTTCTTCATTGTCTCTTCCTTTAAAAGTTTAGGGCTTCTTTCAAGGATGTTTTTAAAACATGTACCCTTTCTACAGACTACCACTGGTTTGTCACCCACTTTATTCAGGTGACCATATTCAGTTTCAAAGATGGCCCAATTCATATAAATAATATCCTTAATGGTGTGAAACTGTAAATTGTAGGGTAGAACCAACACTTTATTATAGTCCACCACATTGCTGGCACAGGTGTTTTTAAAACAGTGTCCATATTGAAACCACTGTCAATGCACCCTAATAGTGGGGCAAAATGGTCAGAAGCTCTTTTTTGGCAGACCTCATCAAAAATGGAATCAAGAAAAGCAGTAGGGTAGCCTCTCAAATTAATCATGTTCTTTAAATTGTCACTTTCCAGGTCAAACATACCATCATTGCTAATCATGCGGGCTAACCTAACACACTGTCCCTTGACAAGGGATTTCTTTTGATGTAAAGGATGACAACTCTGAAAAACTAGAAATTAATTAGAATATATTAGTTGTTTTTATAGGGTGGACACACAATGTTTGTCCAATCTATCCTTAAGAAGAGTGATGTCCAAATAATGGAGCCTATCACTTAGTTCTATATTGAAACTCAGAAAACTATTACTTGAGTTCAAATTGGACCAACTTGGTCCTAGATCCTTTCCAAAATATAAGATCATCCAGGTATTGGCCATAAAAAGACCAGTACCTGGAAAATTCAAATGTAAAAATATTACTTAATTCCCTTTGTGTCAGGACTATATTGGCAAAAATGGGGGCACGTGCTACCCCCATTGCCATGCCCTTCTTCTGCCTGAAAAATTGCCCTTCAAAGGTGATAAAGTTGTTTTCTAAGATGGCCTCCATAAGTCTCCTAAACATAAGGATTCTAGAATGGTCAAAACCAGAGTGTCTACAAAGAAAATTGTAAAACATCTAAAAACCCTTCATCATGCGGAATGGAGTAAAACAGGTCCTGGATATCAGTCATGACAAAAATTAGGACTCAAAAAATAACTATTAAAAACCTTAGATAACAGGTCCCAGGAATCCTTCAATAAATGTTCAGAATTTCTAAGGACTCCTTTCGGCTGGTAATCAATAAACTTTGCCAGTGAGAAAGTTTTAGAAGCTTTGGCATCCACAATAGGTCACACAGGGGGATCCACTAAACTTTTTTGGATCTTGGGGATGCCAAAAATGGTGGGAGTTCTTGAGGGGTCAGTAGTCAAAAATTGTACCACTGTCTCAGTAATATTGCTGTCCAATAACAAGTCATTTAACATATCTATATGCCTATAAGAAATGTATAATTCATTCAAAGAAACTTCATATGTATCAGAATACAAAAGCAACAGGATTTTACTGATAAATCATTGCTATCCATAACAACAATTCCACCCCCCCCCTTATTGGGCAACATAACCCTAATGAAAATATCATGTAATAGTCTCAATTATTCATGATTTAAATTGAAGTCCAAGTCACACCTTTTCCTACTGAGTAGTTTCCTTATATCATTTTCACATAATTTTTCAACAAAAATGTAAGATAGGGTGGAGGAGTGGATTAAAATGGCTAAACCTTTTACATCCTTGGGTGGCATAAGTGATATATCTTTTGTCATCAAAATAAAACCCAAAATTCAGTGTTCTAATAAATAATTTTAAGTCAATTAAAACAACATCAAGTTGGGCCACTTGCATTGGAGCAAAGGTAAGATAAATTGTTCACTTGTAACAATACAGTTACTAAAATTGTAGATTTCAAAGTCACCAAGTTCATTCATGATGCACTGTGCTTCACCATTAGCTACCACATCATCCTCTCCCACTCGCCCTCTCCCTCTGGCTATACCTCCTCTCATCTTTGGATGTCCCTGAGAGGTGTCGTTTAATGTCCTTAAAAGTCCTGATTTTGTTATCCATGGTTCAAAAGCCTCTCTGACATCCTTAAAGGCATTCCACCAAAGGGGTCCTCTCATATGCAACATTCTCTTGGTTGTCAGGGCCAGAACTTACATCCACCAGAACATCATCTACATCATTATGAATACCCGAACTGTTCCCTAGCGGAATAGGGTAGGCTTTGCCTAAATCATATTCAGTTTTATCCTTATTCAACTTCTTCATTTTTTTCTTTCTCAACCCATCAATAACCCTGTTCACTTTAACAAAGTCGGCCCTGTATTCACTGATTTTATGCTCAAAAGCAAGTTATTTTGAATAGAAATGTCCAATGTAGTTATAGCCATTAAGCATTTTAATCTTACATTTGTTGTCTCTTATCAGTAGTTCCAGAAGCTCACATCCATGTCTATTAAAAAGTGAAATAAGGTCTCAGTGTAAATTGGAGCTGGAGATGAGCTCTGTTGGAAATTTCCAAGTCCGAAAACCTTTAGGGACCTGCTCCCTCCTCAGACTTTCCTGTAGATAGCAATTTTCTAATTGAAGCTTATGAAGCTTCAGAGTCTGCTCCTGTAACAATTTCAACTGCTGCTCCATGGTACCATTATAAACCTTTCCACCATAATTCCCATTACCATGGAAACTCAATTAATTACCTTCCTGAATCCAGCCACCAATCGAAAAATTCCTAAACTTGGTAGCGTCTCCACTATGGGCATTGTTGATTGCAGAATTCGTACTGTCACTCACTAGGTTGAAACCTCCCATACAGTTTGGCAATAGATGATTCTGTGCTCTCTGTGCAGGAGTAATGTTCAAAGTAGCCTTCCCCTGAGAAAATAGACTGAGAAAACTGATTGTTAGAAATACTGGCTGAAGAACTTTGTCCCACATTAAGGACCAAAGATAACTGTTGTGTCAACTCTTGGATTAAAGCAGTGTGGTTTCTGATCAAGTAAATTAAATCCTGCTGTAAAGTCAGTCCCAAAGTGCCTGTCCTAATGTCGTTCTCTATTAAACAAACTAGGAAATAAACACCAACTGACAAAATTATAAATCAAAACAAACAAAAAAAAAAAGAATATGGGATGCGCAAGGAGCAATTTATTAAAGAATTAAGCACGTTCGTCAGTAGTACACTTTTGACTTCATCAGAATAAGGCTAGCCACAAACTGGCATCCTTAAATACATTAATAACCAGTTACCCCTTCCTAATTAAAATCAATTAACAGGCGCAATGTTTTATGTAAAAGGGCAAACTTTCTTTTACCATGCATTTATAAGCAATAATAATTACCCAAAAAAATATCAATAAAAACTCGTAACCAAGCATAACCAAACCTGGTGACTTAAACCAATAATGAAAACACACATGAATAAAGAATATGTGCATCTCAAAATATATAATATGTACAAAAAAAGTAAAATAAAAGAAAACATAAATCACATATACCAATGAAATACAACCCTCCAAAGATACCACACAAAAAAGTCACACTTGTCTTAAAAAAATAAATTTGTTCTAAATTTTAGGACAGTAGATATAGATACTACATCATTAATACCTGGGGCTGCATGGCATTACATTTTAACTTCCACTTTAATTCTTTATATTCTAAACAGAGGTCAACTGGCCCACCTCTCAAACCTAAATCTACTTAACTATTGGTATAAATTTAAAACTATAAGTAGAATGACTAATAATGTATTTAGCCAAGCATATGATGCATATTAATATTCACAAATGACACATGGCTATCCAAAAAAATCCAAATAGCTGGGCTGGCAGTGCCACAGTGGTATTGTATCAAACATCTTGGCCAGGTCAAGGTAGGTGGTATGCACCACTTCCCCCTTGTCCATAGTCACGGTGACCCCATCGAAGAATTCAAACAGGTTAAGTAGGCAAGACCATCCCCTAAGAAAGTCAAACTGGGATAAGTCCAGTGCCTGAAGTCTGCCAATGTCCTTTTTGATCTTTTCTAAGATAATTTGTTCCATGGCTTTGCATATCAGATGTAACAGACTGATGGGCCTGCAGTTCTGGAGGTCCATTGATGGTCTACCTTTATGAAAGTGAATGAGCATTACTACCTTCCATTCACCTGGCACATAACCTGTTGTGAAGCTGTAGTAGAAAAGTACTTCAAGTAGCCCTGCTAAGTCATGTTTTAAGCTATTTAGTAAGCAACCAGGGATATTGTCAGGGCCAATTGAAACAGTGTTTTTGGCCTTAGCAAGTACCTCCAGGAACTGCTCTCTGTGATAGTTGATGAGATATTCTAGAAGGGATTTTATATGGGGTAGAGGGGGGAGTGGAGGTGAAGTCGAGCTAAATTTATTAGCCAGTAAATTTGCTATATCACCCACCATAACTCTCAAACTCCTGGTGCAAGAAACTTGGACACAGCTAGACATAATGGGGGATAAAGGCCCAAAACTAGGGACACATTTCAAATATAGCTCTTATAAACTTAAGAAAGTTGGTGGGATTACAGTTTTTTTTATCATTATGTATTTTCTGAAGAATATGAAGTCTGAAACTGAATGTCTGTCATTGTTTAGTATTATTTACGGACTTAAATCCTCAAAAATCTGCCAGAAAAAAAAACACAAATTTTAGGAGGAACAGACCAAAAATAAGAGACAAATGTGTACAGTCTGCAGAAATCTAAACCGTTGAGAATGTAGGTCACCTCTGCTCAGTAAAGCTTGTGCCATTTATCACCAGTTATGCAGACTGCTGAGTATTACTTTTAAGATTCTTGACATAGCTGAAGAAGTCCTTTGGTGATTCTCCTTAGCCTATGAGGCCATCTTGATTTCATAACTGGCCTTGTTGGATTTTATTAGACCTCTTAATTTCTTGTTTAGTTGAATCTGAGAACTCTTGTCTCTATGACACTTGCTCTTTTGATTTTGACCATGACTTTTTTATTTTGTTATATAATCTGTTAAGATAAGAATTCTACCAGTGTGGTTTTGTTTTTGGTGTTAGGTCTGGGCTTACTTCTGGTAGGTATGACAACCTCAGTGTAGCAATTTACATGTTTATACAGAATTTCTGTAAATAATTCTGCATAGGCTGCTATGCTGTCAGGGTTTGGCTGAGCTCAAAATTTGGACAAACTATCACTTAATATGATGTAGTTTGCTTTAGTATAGTTCTTACTGTTATAGGTTTATTTAGGTTTTCTGGGTTGGTTTTAATTTTGAGGGAAACGGTTTTGTGGTCTGACTTCACCAATGAGGACGTGGCCCGAGGTGAGGGTGGGGTGGGTGCAATGCTGTCCCATGTTAATGAGTACTAGGTACAATATGTCTGATCCTCTGGTTGGACAGACCACTATCTGGTCGAGGGTGTTTATGTTGATAGAGTCCAGGAAACACTGTGCCTGTGAGTTAGAGGCAGTGGACATTTCCCAGTCTATAGAGAGGTAGTTAAAGTTTTCCATGAATGGGGTATTTGGTTGAATGGTGAGCACCTCTAGTAGGTCTAGGTAAGAGCTGTGAGCTTTGTGGGTCATAGAGGGTGACCTGTAGCTTTCTAGTACATGGTATGAAAAATTACTTAAAGAGACTTGGATGTGGATGAAGTCCAGGTCATCATCCTGTTTAACCAACCTAGAGTTGTGTTTGCTGCTAATGTAGATTGAGACACCACAAGCTTTAGCTCCTGTCTGAGCAGCTGTTGGTCTAAATGTGTGGAAGGCTCTGTAGCCTTACACTGCTGGAGTATTTACTGTGGCTTTAAACTAAGTCTTGCTAACAACCCAGATGTCTAAATTCTCCAGAGGAGAACTTTCAAGGTTTCTTGTAGAGCTTCTTGTTTAGACTCCTAGCACTGAGCAGTAACACCTTAAGGTTTGTTTGAATTTTGTTTGCTATTTTGGTAGATTTGTCACTTTGACACTGCCTAAAAACACTGTAAGGGGATGGATACAAGTTTAACCAGTAAACAAAAGCCTGGGATTGACAGATGCAACCATTCTTGGCAAAGTAAAGAGGTCTGATAAGCATTTTCTCCCATGTTGATAGATACTAGATTCCCCTGAAGGGATACTGGAAAATAAGCCTGTTATTAAAATCAGTAATTTGGTGCTGCAGTAATGTTGTCGCCTCACAGTAAGACACTGTCTGGGTCGATTCTCAGTTAGAGCATCTTCTGCATGGAGACATGCGTGAATGGGCATACCTTCATTGAAGGTTGTGCATCAGGGCTGGTAACTCGGCATGTAAAAATCAACTACCAATCATTAGCAGACTGGATTTCCACTGTGGTGACCCCTAACCGGGAAAAAGCTGAAAGACACAACAACAACAACAACATTAAAATCAGTAATTTTCTGTTCATCCTGTGGCATCATCTTTGGTGAAGGCAGAATGCTGCTCAATGCAAGGCACATACCGTCTGTGGCACATATTCAAAGAGATCCATAATATCTCTTTTCATATAGTCCATTGAGGTGTGCCTCGGGTCATTTAAACCCACAGGGACTATGATAGAATCATTTTGGGAACTGTGGTGCAGTCACTTGAATGCATGATATCATGGATCCTAGCTGCAGATAGGCAACTAACCATTACCTTCTCCGTTGTTCAGCCTGGTGAGAGGAATATCTATGTGTCATACAATAGAATACCCTATAAAAAGAGTACTAGGTAAGGTGTTTGCTTGGCTTATGGACTTTGTTCTTGGGGGATCATCGGATACAAGCTTATGTGTAGTGTATGTTTTAGAGATTGTTTAGGATAGGTGTTGCAGTTTGACAGCTTAGGAGGTCTTTGAGGTTTGGAGTGGTTTCTTTTAAGTGCCTCAGCATAAGAAGGTCTATGTGTGTGGTGAGAGGTATTTGTGAAGGATTTGCTATGTCTGTTTTTGACAACCTTGTTTGTAAGCAAGATTTTTGCCTCCAGGGAAGTTATATATGTACATCTGTCATGTATTATTTTAGTTTATTTAAGGATTAAAAGGTTGTCTGAGTATATGATACAATTGCTTCCTTATCTCAGGATGCCCATATCTTCCAAGATGGCCACAGAGACACTAGGAAAGTGCACATCTATGTCTTCAGGACCAGTATTAGGGTTTGGCTATTATGGTTTAGGGTCTTGGTTTTACAGGAGTCACCAGAGTGATGTCTACACTAAAGGCTAGATATTAGATAGTGCTGTGATCTTAGTACTGTATGACACTACTGAGCTGCTCTAAGCTTAGCTGCATAAAAGTCTTTATGTTTGACAGGTTAAAGTCGTAACTACTAGCTTTATAGGTTTGTCACTGTACAGGGCACTGCTAACCACCACTTAGCAGTGAACACTTCCACAAAAAAGCACTTAATTTGCAGCAGAAAGAAAAGCTGAAAACTAACACCCATGGCCTTTGGCCAATAAATGATTACACTTTAAACTCCCTGGATTACCTCCCAGTTCAGCGAGACCATGAAAATGCATTCTGTCACAAGATGGATGATTCTGGAACTTTTTACTGTCAAAGCACACAAAAGTAGCTCTTAAGTGCATATTAACACCCAACTAAATCTCGAAAACATCCTCTGACTGATTAAACAATTTCCCTTTAACCAGACTGATTAACTACTGCCTCTGGAACAGCAGTCTCAGTCTTCTTAATGTAAAACCACAGCTTGGTTAGACAAAAGTGAAAAGGTACTAACAAGTTACAATGAGTAATTGTCACTTTAAGCTCCTCTGAGTGTTTCCCAACCTGAACAGACCTGGCTACCTTTCTTCTCCCACTAGAACTGCAGTCCCAGCCTTCTTAATGTAAAAACATGCTTCTGGATAGACAAAAGTGAAAAGATACCAGAAACAAATCAAATAACTAGCTACAGCAAGTAATTCTTGCTTTAATCCTTCTTGTGCATTTCCCAACTCTGAATGACCAGGCTACTTTACAACTGCCACTAGAATTGCACTTCAAGCCTTTTAATGTAAGAAGATAATTCCATACCATCCTGTTCTCTTACAAATGCTTTGACATGCAGGGTCTTCCCATCCCTATTTAAAAGTGTCATTTCAGTGCCAGTGTGTGTTCCTTATCACAATATGTCCCATTTTTATATGGTGGTTTCACACCCAGATTCATTACGGTGTGCTGCCTTCATCTCTCTATTTACACAATGGTATCTAAGCTTACAACAGAATTCCATGGTGTTTTCAAACAGTGGCATTATTTTCTCCTTAATGTGTTGTAGCAGTAACATTTATGCTTTTGTAAGTTTAGATATAATATGCTATAATAAAATAAATGTAAGTTAATTGCATTCTGCTTCTTGTCTCTGTAATGCTGTCGACCTGTCTTATTAATATGCATACTTAACTCTAATTAGGCCACCCTGATTTTAGAGAGAGGCCCCTGATTTTAGACAGCTATTCCTCATTTCATGGACTTTATACCCGATTTTATCTGTTGAAGATGTAGAGATTGACTGTCCAGGCTGCTTAACTACTGCCTCTGGAATAGCAGTGAACATCAGGCATTAGATTCTGACTGAGCTTATTGCATCATTTTTTGTGTTATAATGACGCACTGATTTGAAATCCTTTCTAACCATGAGGGTTATTCTATTTATTCTGCAAGATTGCTCTCTGCTGTGGGAGATCTGATGATTATCTGATATAGAATGATCAGTTCCACTCCATTTTAGTTCACTAATTCCCAAGATTTCAATACTTATCCTTGTTCTTGCATCTGTAATAACATCAAGTTTACCATGGTTCATTGTGGTGTTGTTCCAAGTTCCAGTAATTTATAATTATTTTCAATGTCTGACTTTCCTTTTATGACTGAGCACTCCAGCACTCTTCTTTCTGAGGTGTAGTGTCATAAGGCTACCCATCTATGTCAAGCAAAGTTCTTCATTAGCACTCTTCAAGAAAAATCTTGATGAGTGGATGGGAAATAGGAAATACACCCCAGGGATCACTTGTGTGTGTCTGCTCATCAGTGGCACAGGAAAATAACTTGCTTGGGTGGCGTAAGCCAGGGAACCTTGTTGGCTAGGCTTGCGTAGGCCCTTGGGCCGATAGTCTAGTACCTACCTATGAACCTATTAGGCTTATAATAATACAATACAGATGCTGCATGGTACAGTTGATTTGCCCACCTGCAACCCCCCCCCCCCCCCCCGGGGATCACTTCTGTGTGTCTGCTCATCAGTGGCACAGGAAAATAACTTGCTTGGGTGGCGTAAGCCAGGGAACCTTGTTGGCTAGTCTTGCGTAGGCCCTTGGGCCGATAGCCTAGTACCTACCTATGAACCTATTAGGCTTATAATAATACAATACAGATGCTGCATGGTACAGTTGATTTGCCCACCTGCAACCCCCCCCCAAAAAAAAAAAAATCTGCATGTGTGATTATCATTTGTAGTGCACTTTAGTAATGAATCCTTAAACAAATGTATTTTCCTGAAGCACAGTCAACTTAGAATCAATTATATTTCTAGGAGGTGCAGTAAAAAGTGAAGACCAGTTATGAGTAGTATGAGGGGCTTCATCCTCAGTAAAAAGTTTGCTATTGCATTAATTTTAACAAATTCATACATAATTGAGATGTGGGATTGTGCACCCTACTCAGAGAGCCACAAGTCAATAACTCTGTATAATTTTCCCAGCATGATAGCTGGATACCATAGTGCTGCATTCATACCCTGTATGTATTGACCTATAAACTCTTAAATAAGCATGCTAAGCTCTTCTCTTCTCTTTTGACTTCTCCAGTCTTATCTTAGAGCAGTCTGGTATGTCTATAGTTATATTATTGTACATTGCTATGACTGCTATTAAGAATGGCAGTAAAGCAACAGTGTGATTTAGCTTTTTAAATGTGTAGGGAACAGGAGACAGCAATATGTTTATATATCATAGGATCATAGGAGATTACTAGACTATTGACTCAGATGTCATTTTAAGCATAGCTGTTTCAACCAAATGTAATACTGCAGAGGTACTACTCAATACCCAAGATTTCATTTAGTGATGACTGCTATGGCAAGGAGGATTTGGGGTACTATTCCCACTAAGAATTTACAGTACCCCATCCACTCATCCAGGTTCCTCTTGAACAGTGTCATAGACGTGCTCTGTTTCACATAAATTGGTAGCCTGTTCCAAAGACGTGGCAGTCACTGAGAGATAAATCTGTCCCTCCAGCATGTCCTACTGAAGTCACAGGTCATATTTAAGTCCCTGGAATGGGTAGGCCTAGACCCATTTTTCATTTATGGATATGCAGTAAGTTCATTAGGTTTGGGTCTTGAGTTGCTCTGTAGGCCAGGCATAAGTCTCCCCTAAGAAGTCTTTATGATACAGAGTATATTGACAGGGACTTTAGTCGGTCCATATAAGGCACACACTGGAGTCCCTTGATCTTCTTAGTTAGAAACCTCTGAGGTCTCTCATATTGCTACAGGTGCTTTGTACAGTACATGCCTAAAGGGGCATTATACTCAATTATGGGCCTGATTAGTGATGAATATAGAGGGGTTATAACCTCCTTTGCTCTAGAGGCAATGCCTTTACTAATCAAGTATGCTACATAGAAAGTCTTCATTACTACAGTAGACACATGGTAGCTGAAGTTAAGGTTGCAATTGCACTTGTGATCCCAGATCTCTTACTACTTCATAGGTACATAGGGTATTGTTGTTAATTGGATAGTGTGAAGGGACATTGTTTTTACTGAGGGGAATGATTAGAAAACCTCTGAGGTCTCTCTAATTGCTGTAGATGCTTAGTATGGTATATACCGAATGGGGCATTATACTCAATTATGGGCTGGATAAGTGCCAAGCATAGAGGGGGTATACCTTCTTTTGCTCTCGAGCCAATGCCTTTACTAATCAAGTGATCTACTTGGAAAGCTTTCCTTACAATAGTAAGACACACTGTGGTTGAAGGTAAGAATGAGGTCAATCTGTGATCCCAGGTCTCTTACCACTTCTTGGGTACTTAGGGTATTGTTATTGATTTGATTGTGTGAAGGGAAAGATGATGCATTCCTTTGCATTTGGTTTGAGACCATGACTAATACACCAGTCACTGGTTTATGTAAGACCATCTTGGAGTATACTGACATCATATGGGCATTCAATGATTACACCTAGTTTGCAGTTGTCTGCAAATTTGGTCAGCCACAACCTTTTAGTTTTGACCTGAACTTCTGAGAAGTATATACCAAACAGTAGGGGGCCCAGCATTGACCTTTATGGCACCTGCTGCTAACAGGTCTGCTGGTTGATGTGGAATCACCCACTTTGATAGTGTGCGTCCAGTTTGTGAGCCAGTTGGCAACCTGTCTTACAATAATGGGGTTTCCATTTAGTTTGTTAAGTTTATCGGCAATGCCTGAAAGTGGGACTATGCAGAAATCCTTTTTCAAGTCGAGGTATGCTACGTGCACAGATTTGCCCTCATCAATGGTCTTGGTCACACTTTCAAAGAAATCCACCAGATTTAACAAGCAGGATCTGCCCTTCTCGAAGCCAAATTGGGTAGGGTCAAGGGATCACCTCAGTCTTTATTAATGAGGTCTATAATGATATATTCCATGTCCTTACAGATGAGGGTGGTCAAGCTTATGGGTCTGTATTTACCTAGGTGTGTTGCTAGGCCACATTTGTGAAGGGGAATAAATGTAGCTGTTCTCCATTCTGTAGGGACAAACCCTGTGGATAGGCTATGATTGAAAAGGTACTTAGTGGTGATGCTAGGTCATGTTTTAGCCTGATTAGAAGACAGCCTGGGATGTCATCTGGTCCCATAGAGGCCATGTTCTTTGCCTTGGACAGGGCTTTGAGGACTTGCTCTTCAGATATATAAGCTGAGAGGAAGTTTGGGAGAGGGTTTGTTGTAAGTTAGGAGGGGATAAGGGAGTGAAATTTTCACCAAATCTATCCACTAGCAAGCTTATTATCTCTGTGCGGTCAGTGTGTGCGATACCGTTGGCCACCAGTTCTGTACATACTTGGGTCCTACCCTTTAGGTTATGTACATAGCTGTAAAAGGCATTAAGGGTATCCTTGGTGGTACTTGCTAGGTTTCTCTCAAAGGAGATCTTGGATGATTTGACAAGTTGTCTTATTTGCCTGTTAAGGCTGAGGAGGTTGCATTCCCGTTGTTGGGTCCTTATCTTTATTTTCTTGGGCAGCAACTTTTTGTTGATGCTGGAAGTCCACCATGACAGCTTGATTTTAGTTGGGGCTCTGGCTTTGATTCTATCTGGTACAGCTGAGTTTATACACTAATGCAAGTGATTGTACAGGGCTTTAGTGTAAGCTTTGGCTTAGTTACCACTTTCAGTTTGAGTTTGGGCTTGGAATGCATTTATACCTTCACCTAGGAGGCTATAGTTTGCCTTGGTTATGTTTTTTAGTCTGATTTCATCCTTTTTGAGTTCTGGTGGTAGTGTAATTTTGAAGGTGACTGATTTGTGGTCAGTTTTAACTAATGAGGTTGCAACAGTGCACCTGTTTGACATGTTGGTGCAGACCAGATCTAGAATGTGTGTTCCTCTTGGGGTATGGACAATTTTCTGCAGGGCATTTGAATTCACAAAGTCAAGGAACATTTGTGCTAGTGAGTTTGGACTAGAGTAGGTTTCTCAGTTGATGGTAGGATAACTGAAATCTCCCATAACCAGTGTGTTAGGTACAATTTGGATTGTCTTCAGTTTGGTTAAATGGGTTTCATGGGTGTCATGACCCATGAAGGGGGATCTATAACTGGTTAGGACTTCACTGGGGGTCTTACCCACCTTAACATGTACCTGCAATAAGTCCATGGAGTTGTCCAGTCTAACTAGACGTGAGGTGAATTTATCTCTAATATAGACTGAAACGCCACCTCCTTTGGTTTTCACACATTCCTTTTGTAGCCTTGCAGGGCTGGGGCACTGTCTGAGGCCTTTAGCCAGGTTTCTGTGGCTACACAGACATTTACATCTTCTAGTGATAGAAGTGCTTCCATGGAGTGCAGTTTTTCGTTTAAGCTTCTACCATTTAGCAGCATGACGCTTATTTTGTTCTGATTGGTTAATTTCATGTTAGTAATGTTGTTTGAGAGACCTTGCCTAAAAAAAGGCACTATGCAGGAGGCAAGAGCCTTTGCCAGCAGCCGAAATCCTAGGGGTGCCAGGTGCAAACTGTCTCTGGCAAAGCAGTAAGGTTTGCTGATCATGGCTTCCCAGGGAGACAGGAATTGGAACACATAGTCAGAGAGCTCAACCATATCTCTTTTCATATAATCCAGTGAGGTATGTCTCAGGTCATTCACACCAACATGAACTATGACAGTCATAACGGTACTTGTTGCTAAGAGACCTGAGTGCATGCATGATTTGGAGAATCCTGGCACCAGACAGGCAGCTGACAATGACTTTCTCCTTGTCCAACCTGGTGAGTGGGACATCCATGTGTCTCACTATTGAGTCTCCAATGACAAGAAAACTTGGTTTTTGAGTGTTGTGCCTTATGGACTTGGTGGGTGAGACACTGGCATTGCTATGTGTCATGGGTGCTGGCGAGACTGTAATAGCTGTAGCAGACTTGTGTTTTGGAGGTTTCTGGTGTTTCAGTAAGTGTTCTGAGAGAACCTCCACATATGTGGATTTACATGTTTGATGCATACCATGTGTATGAATAGTGGTATGTGTATGAGTAGTGATACTATGTGAATATTTAGTGAGGGGATGATTTGACAAGATTCTCCATGTTACTGTTTTGACTGAGAGCGAGCATGGATTCTAGATTCTTGGTGTAAATACATCTCTCACACTCTGTACTAGACTGTGTTATTAGTAGAGGGTTGTCAGTGTAAGTGAGACAATTGCTACACTGCCTCAAGAGACCCAAATCAACAAGGTTGGCAGGAGAAACAAGGACAGTCGAACCATCCATAATGCTAGGTTGAAAACTTATCACTAGGGGTGACTTTTCGGAAACTATCACAAAGGAGCTCGATGAATGAATATTTTAAGGGAAAAACTGTTGAATTTTAACTGTCCAGCTTTGGCACACAATTGTCCGGTAGTATGCGGTGTTGTACAATGAGCAAACAAGCAGAAACTTGCTCAGATGCAGGGCCTAAATACCAAAAGCTAAAACGTGAAAAAAACTCTAACAAAATTCAAAAGGACCAATTAGAATGCTTATTGTAAGCTCTAGACTGGCCTCTCTTTATCAGTCAGGTTCCAAGCAAACACAAATCTCTCACAAAAGTGCAGATAGGCCCCTTCCAATCCAAGATGGTCTGTAAAATGTGTTCAGAACAAACAAACCACTACAAACAGTTCCAGAAGCAGCAACTGGACTATGCTACAGCTACTAGCTACCCTAGTTTCAGTGGGAAACACTAGAGAAAATTTAACACAGCAGAAAAATAGCTGTGAGTTTAAAACAGCAGAAAATCAGGCAGCAGGCTCTAAAGAATAATTTAAAGGATTAATATATCAGTTAATTAAGTACTGCTTAGTGGAAAAACAAGAGCAGGCAGAACACATAGCTTTAAAACAGTGAAAAAATCCCAATAAATACTTAACAAACAGTGGAAACAAGAAAGCTTGCTAAGCAGTGAAACAGCAATAAAATTAGATTTTACAGGCACAGTGTAGCAGGCAATTGCAGTATAACAGTGCAGTTTACTACATAGTAAATAAATACAATATAAAAGTAGGTGGCAGGCAATAAAAAGTACAGTAAATAGTATAAATAAGCAATTAAAAAAAACATGTAACTTATGGTTTTTGGAAGCTCAGAGCCTCTAGTAGTCTGGTATCTCTGCTCAGAATTGTTGCTGGTAGCCCTCCACAGTTCAGCTTGGTACAAACAAGCAGAAACCTTCTCAGATGCAGGGCCTAAATACCAAAAGTAAAAACTGAAAAAAAAACCTCTAACAAAATTCAGAAGGACCAATGAGGATGCTTATTCCAAGCCCTAGATAGGCTTTCTTTTACCAGTCAGGTGCCAATCAAACACAATTCTCTCACAAAAGTGCGGGTAGGCCCCTTCCAAGCCATCATGACCTGGAAAATGTGCTCAGAACAAACAAACAACTACAAACAGTTCCAGAACCAGCAGGCCTAGATCTGGTCTATGGTACATCAGCTAGCTACTCTAGTTTCAGTGGGAAACACTGAAGAATATTTAACACAGCAGAAAAATAGCAATGAGATACTGAAAAAATGTTTAAAAGAGCAGAAAATTAGCCAGGAGGCTCTAAAGAACCATTCAAACAGTTAACAGATCAATTAATTAAGTACTGCTTGGTGGAAAAACCAGAGCAGTCAGAAGAGATAGCTTTGAAACAGTGAAAAATACCAATAAATACTTAACAAACAGTGGAAATGACCAGAAAGCTTGCTAGGCAGTGAAAACAGCAATACAATTTGATTTTGCAGGCACAGTGTAGCAGGCAATTGCAGTATAACAATGTAGTTTAGTACACAGTAAATTAATACAGTATAAAAGTAGGTGGCAACCAATAAAAATGTGCAGTAAATAGTACAAATAAGCAAAAAAAAAAAAAAAACAGGCAGCTTATTTTATTTTTTTTTTGGAAGAATGATTTAAACAGTTAAAAAATCAGTTAATTAAGTACTGCTTGGTGGGAAAACAGAGCAGGCAGAACAGCTAGCTTGGAAACACAAGTGTTTCTGAAATGCAGAGGCAGCTGGGAAAAACAAGGTTAAAAAATACCTCATGGCAGGGGATTTTATATTTTTTAGCAAATTGCTATATAGAACTAGAAATATAAAACAAAAAAGCTGCTTCAAGCCAAAAAACATACTTTATTGAGAAACAAATGCAATTGGTAAGCACTTTTGTTCTACCAAGATCTTCATCAGACCAAGTTAGCCTTTTATGTGTTTATTTAGTGTATTATTGGATTGTTTAGCCTGTTTTAACAAAAAAAAAAATACTATCTTGTTTGCTTGTTTCCCACCTTTCCTAGCCAGTCCATATCCCAGGCTTTGCTTGTCTCAGGACTTTACTTTCTGTGTTCAGAGCTACCAGACCTTGCTGGGATAGAGGGAACTCCTACTGCTTACCAGTGGGAGTGGTGAGCATTGTACTGCCTATCTAATGCTAGAGGAGTGGTTTCCAGCTCTGAAATTGTAATTTTATTAGCCTTTTTGGGCTGATTTCTATCCCTTTCAATTTTCTGGCTTAAAAATGCATGTGTTTGCACATTTTTCGCATCATGCAGCACTGCAAGGCTACAGTTAAACTATTCCAAGTGCCAGAAAGTCTGCTCTTCAAATTTTCCCTTAGAACTAGCTGGTTTCTCAGTAGTAGCACTAAAATCTGAACCCCTGTGACTAGCACTTGCTCTAGAACCTGCTGGAAAGAACTAGCAAGCCTGAAACTGATACAAGCACTCAACTCACCTTGTCAATTTTTTTGTGTCTTTTGGCTTTTTCCAGTTAGGGGTTGCCACAGCAGACCTCCGGTCCACTAATGATTGGCAGTAGATTTTTATGTACTGGCTTGCTGGGCCTAATGCACAACCTTCAACGAAGGAACGCCCATTCATGCATGTCGCTACACAGAAGATGCTCTAACTGAGAATCAAACAGGGAACATCTAACTGTGAGGCGACAATGCTACCGCAGCACCTCCTTGTCAATAAGGAGAAATTAATCGTAGGCACTAAACAGCCTTTAATTGCAAAGTACCTTGCAAAGATAAGGAAAAACAGTTCTTATACTTTACAAAAAAAGAACCTAAACAGGCATGTCCAAGGGTCAGCTTTTGGTGATTTCTCCTGTCCACCTGGTGAATCTGGGCATACTGGGGCAATACAGACAATCCTCTCCTCCTACCACCTAACACTTCAACCTGCGAGAGATGCACTTACATAGCCAAACTGGAAGCAAAGCTCTCTCCGGTCAAGATTGTGCTAGACAGTCAAGAGGAGAAGGTTAACACCTGCACTACACCTCAAGCAACTCATAGCCCTTCAAAACCTACACCATCAACACCCACACATAGCAACACTAAACCCACATATGCGGAGGCACTTAACATTAACCTGCCTAAGCAACAAGGACCTCCGAAGCTGAAACGCAAACAAACACCAATCACAACCAAAGTGCCACATAGCTCACAACACCAGTGTGCCACCCAACAACAGCCTGTAAGGCAAGACAATGTACCCAACACTTTAGTCATAGGTGACTCTATAGTCAGGCACACTGATGTCCCACTGACCAGGCTGAACAAGGAGAAAATTACAGTCAGCTGCCTGTTGGGTGCCAGGATCCGCAACAAGTACAAATACGACTCTGTCATTGTCCATGTTGGGGTGAATGACTTGAGACGTACCTCCCTGGACTACATGAAAAGTGACATGGAAGAGCTCTCAGATCATGTGGCCCAGGCAGGTATGACCCTAGCCCTGAGTAGCATCCTGCCTTCACCCAGAATGATACCACAGTATAAGGACAAAATGATGGACTTCAACAATTGGCTAAGCTTCTGGTGTCATTCTAAGGGGATCCAGTATCTGTCTGCCTGGGAAGACATGATCGCCAAACCACAATGCTTTGCCAGAGATGGTCTGAACCTGTCACCCCTGGGATTCAGGTTACTGGCTAAAGCTCTTGCCAGCCCTATAGTGCCTTTTTTAGGCACGGTTTAAAGGACAAAACCACCACCATAACAGATACAAGCATGCAAAATCTGAAGGTAATGCTACTCAATGCTAGAAGTCAAAACCACAAAATGCACTCTCTCAAAGCACTCCTAAAAATGGAGAACATCGATATCTGTGCTGTACCTGAGACCTGGTTCAAGGCTCCAGAGAGCACCCCTGCAATACCAGGCTACACCTCATACCACACTTTTCAGCCACAAAACCAAGACTGAAACACTAAAGGTGGAGGAGTGTCCATATTCACCAAGGATATTCACACCTCCAGGCTAGTTGCCCAAAACAATGCATCTGAAATTCTCCAGGCGCAGCTAATACTAGGTAAGACTGCAATCCAAACTGTAGCTTGCTACAGATCCCCCACCATGTCCCAAGATTCTCACTACACCTTTCTAAACATACTGGAAAATATTAAGATACAACCAAACACCCTAATACTGGGTGATTTCATCTACCCTGCCATTAACTGGGAAAACTACTCGGGTACCAACTCCTTTTCCCAATGGTTCTTGGAATTCATAAATTCCAACACCCTGGATCAACTAATCCATTGTCCCACCAGGGGCTCCAATATCCTAGACCTGGTCATTACCAACATGGGAGATAGATGCTCCACACCAGTGGTCACCCCTCATTGGTCAGGTCTGACCATAAGCAATTCACCCTTGACATCCACATCCCACCCCCACCCCCCAGTAAGGAAACCTCCTTAAAAAACTTCTCCAAAGCCAACTTCATGCTACTGAAGTCAGAAGTGACAAACTTCATGACACCCATGCAGACAGGATCTGAAAGTTCAACTGCAGAATCCTTCACTAAGGCACTGTACGAGCACATCCACTCGTGCATGAATCATGCCATCCCAAATAGAACCAAGATGCTCTTCTCCAAAACAAGGAAGCCAATCTGGTGGTCCCCTGCCATAAACAAACTATACAACAGAAGGAAGACACTGTTGCAGAAAAGAGGAAAATCCCAGAATGCAAAAAACTCCCTCACCAGCCTCAGTAAGAAGCTGAGATCCCTCATAAAATCCTCAAAAGCTAGTTTCGAAAATAGAATTGCCAAAGATTCCAAAGACAACCACAAGGCATTCTATAGTTATGTCAAGAATCTAAATGGCAGTGCTCAGATCTGCTCTGAGCTACAACAGAATGGCATTAAATATACTGATCCCAAGGATATTTCCAATATCCTGGCAGATTGATTTAGCACCAACTTCACCCCCCTCTCACCCCCTAAAAAGCCCATCTCAGTACAAAAAGATTGCCAAATTCCGGTAATCACAGCCACACAGGTAGAAACCGCACTCTCCAAAGCTAAGAATGCAGCATCCATGGGACCAGGTGACATCCCAAGCTGTGTACTACATGAACTACAAAATGAACTGGCACCTCACCTAAGTGTCATGTTTAATCATAGCCTCACCTCAGGCTTCGTGCCCACTGAGTGGTGCACAGCAACAGTTATCCCACCCCACAAGAGGGGATCTGCCTTGGATCCCAGGAACTACCGTCTCATCAGTCTGACAAGCCTGATCTGCAAGGGCATGGAATGCATTATTATGGAACTTATAAACAAAGACATTGGCAATCTTCAAACACTGGACCCCACCCAGTTTGGGTTTGTGAAGGGCCGATCTTGTCTCCTGAATCTGATTAACTTCTTCGAGTCAGTCTCCACAGCTGTGGATGAGGGTAATGCGGTCCACACAGCCTATCTCGACCTCGCCAAGGCCTTCGATACCATCCCCCACTTTGGAATCATAGATAAATTTACTAAGCTGGGAATAAATCCCTACGTCACTCGATGGGTTTCCAACTGGCTTGCTGACAGAACCCAGACTGTAAAAGTAGCCGACTCCAAATCCAGCTCCAGACAAATGACAAGTGGAGTACCTCAGGGATCAGTCCTGGGACCACTCTTGTTTGGCATCTACTTCTCTGATGTACAGGCCGACACTAAGGGACTCTGGCTAAACAAGTTCACAGATGACTGTAAACTGGGAGCCATTATTGAATCCCCAAATGATTTGGATATTTTACAAAAGGGCCTTACAGAAACAGATGCCTGGTGCCAGAGCCATGGGCTCAAGCTTAATGCCAAGAAATGTATAGTTATCCCCTTTGGAAAAAAACATGTACCCATGAATTACCACATAGTTGGCAGTACACTAAACATCAAAAGTGTGATGAGAGACTTAGGGACACAGGTGGACAGTGGTTTCAGTTTCGATAACCACATCACCACAACAGTCAGGAAATCCTTCTATGTGGCACACCTCATCACTAAGGGCTTTTCATCCAGAAAAAAGGAGGTCATTTTCCCACTGTACTCATCCTTCATTAGACCCATTATAGAGTATAATGACCCATTTGGTATGTACCTCACAAGACATCTGCAACAGCTGAAAAGGCCACAGAAATACCTCACTAAAAGAATCACAGGCCTAAAGCAGATGCCATATGCTGACCATCTAAAAAAACTCCAGCTATACTCCATGGCATATCGTCTACTCAGAGGCAATCTCTGCTTAACATATAAGGCCATATCAAACCCTGAGCTGTTGGACATGCTCCACTTAAAGAAATCCCAATCCCTCAGAGCCACACGCTCCAGGAATCTAAACCTTGTCATTGCAATGAACAAAACATGCTGGAGGGATAGGTTCCTGACCCAGAGACTCCCCATACTCTGGAATAGACTGCACATACATGTCAAGCAGAGCGCCTCCTTGGCCCTCTTCAAAAGGAATCTTGATGATTGTTTGGGAGATAGGAAATTCACCCCGGGGATCATGTCAGTCACCTGCTAGACAGGGGTCCAGAGTAGTAAATATTGTGGGAAGAAATATCCAGGGAATTGTTATGGCTAGGCTTGTACAGGCCCTAGGGCCGATAGCCTAGTACCAACCTAAGAACCTATGAACCTATAAAATACATGATCTTTATATACTTAAAATAAAAGTCACATGACATATCAATTGCACTGATTTAACCCTTTCCCCTTTAAACCAATTTTAAAATTTTCTCTGTCATTAATTACTGGATAGACACAGGCATTAAGCATTACCTGCCAACAACACTCTTTCCAGTCTAATTCAACTTCTGCATCTCATCTGGAATCATAATTTAAAACTTGATCAATTACAGAAAGCTTATAAACAGCTGTCTGATTAGAATGATTTAAAACAACATGTTTTGCCAGTGCAGTCTCTATTGAACTAGGTTGACTTTGAAGATCATTATGCCAGAGAGCTCCTATGAACAGAAAGACACATGCATGCACACGCACAGACATGCACACATACACACACGTCTGTCTGTTCTGCAATCATCATGGAAACACTTCCTTTGTCTGCACTGATGGGTATGAGAGAAATTCAAAAATGTGTGAGAGAGCAAGTAGCAGGAGGTAGATGGGTATTATAATACTACAGTGTAAGTACATACAGGAGGATTAAGGGGCAGGAACTCCACTGAGTTGAGATCCAGAGGTTATCTTAGGTGTCATAAGTACAGCTATTTATCATCTTCACCAGCTTAGAACATATGTTATTGAATTCGTAACTGGTACATACCTGGAGATGCTGTACTTCAAAGAATTCTCCATGAATTCTACACTGAGCTAACAATAAACAAAATATTAAGTGCTTCTCTTTCCCAGAGGTCTGCAAAGTCCAGATTATTACTTTTCTGAAAATAAGAAGCAACATATACTTTAAATTAACAATAGTATTGTAGCTTCAGTGGATCAACAACTGGAAAAATATTAATATTTCTCAAAATGAATGTGTTGAAACATACCAATTTATATATCTAGAATAAAAGAAATAAAGGAGTGCTGAATAATAAAATAGGGTGTCAAAACAGTGGCCACCATAAGCTAGAGGAACTGATCCTTCACATACTCATCTAGACAATTTATTTTAAAAGATTGACTTTTGCAATATGTACTGAAAGAAAATCAAGTGGAAAGGGACAACGCAGATTAACAAACAGGTCTTCAACAATCAATATTAGCAGAAACACTACTTTTTTTTTTTTATTCCTTCCTTTCTTTCTTTCTTTGATGCTCTTTGCGTATGCAGTTCATTCACCAACTTGTATTTATGCAAAAGGTTTTAATCAATAACAATGTTCTGGGAAACCTGCGTCATACTGCTGTATAAGTCATATATCTGAATACATCCATTAGGCACCACTTACATGTATCTAAATACTTTGCTCGTTAATTTATTATTGCCAAAACATGAGATAAACAGTAGCTGAGCTGTTTTCTACTAATTTATTTCTTTACCCTGGTTTGACTTCCTATACAGTAACTTTTACTGACATTTTTGTTTTAAGGCAGAGAAGTCATCATGCTAATACACATAATGACACTGTGGTACCAGGACATATTACCTACTGAGTTTTGAATTCTACTATGGAGCTCTTGACAAATCTGAAAGTCTCGGCAAGTTAGACTTCTTGCTGTGATGACTCAGTGATGTATAGAATGGTAGCTGCAATATGACAACATTATTGTTTGCAACCAGTTCCATCCAAACGACATGCTGCTTCTCCAACTGGTTTGTCATTTTGTAATAAGAGAAATTCATATCACTGACAATGCCAATGGAAAAATAGAACTGACATTTATATGCATTAATATCTCTTAAAGGTATGCCACAGAAATAAAAAATCAGGACTTGGTAAATATGGACAAGGATCCAAAAAAAAGAGCTGCATATTCAAAACCTTGCATTTATTCATCAGACTGGCGGGGCAGTGTTCTTCTTTTATACTTTGCCTTTATTTTTACAGTGTGAAAGTATGTATTCTAGGAACAGCGGTGTGTTGCTTTGAAGCATAGCTACATATTGTCTGTCTATATGTTTCTGTAAAATTCCCGATTGTAATGTGCAGCTAAAAAGCAACTTTAAAAAGTTACCAGATGTACTTCTATATTTGGTTTTCATCTCATGCATTTCCATTCATTGGTTGCTATATATCTAATCAGTTTTCC
>NC_056729.1:631869778-631924778 GCF_019279795.1 Protopterus annectens | reverse complement strand
TTGGAGGGAATCTGTTTCCCTAGGTTTTGGATCTAGTACATGGAAGAGAAGCAGTGATCTGTGTTAAAGTTTTATTTTAGAGGCTTGCAATGAAAATCTTGATTTTTAAGATTATAGGATGGATATTTTCATATTAATATGGCTGATAATGGGGGGTAATTGGAGAGTAGGGGTTTGAATAGCCGTGAACACAAGAAAAGGCCTTGCTTCTGCTTCACTGGAAGCCAGTTTGCTTTTTATAGTGTTCTGTAGTAGTGTTTCTATTTTAAGGAGAGAATGAATAATCTGCAGATTTTGTAAAAGGCTGCATGAATGAATAAATATGTGATTTGTTTTGGGGGCAGCTTGAGGCAATGTAGCAGCTGATTCATGTATACTTACAACCATTTACTGCTAAAGCAAACTAACACCATATGTGAGAGATGCAAATACATTGCGGAAATGGAGTCAATTTCTCATGCATAAAGAAATAGACATCAAACAGGTTGTTAGCACACACACTTCATCTCTCACACAAACTTCACCTCTCACACAAAATAAGGTCATGACACACAAACCCACATATGTGAAGGTACTCACTAAAAGCCTACCAAAAGAACAGATTCTTCTGAAATGCACACCACCCACACTCATTACTAAGCAAAAAGAAACCACTACACTTATCAACACAAGCACACACGTGTCTCAACAAATAAGCCCCCGAGGCAAAACACATCAAATGTCTTGGTCATAGGCAACTTCACAGTGAGATGCCCCCCTCACTAAACTGAACAAGGAAAAGGTCAAGGTCAGTTCCCTATCAGGTGCCAGGATCTGACAAATCATGCAAGCACTCAAGTCACTCAACAAGTACCATTATGACTCTGTCATAGTCCATGTAGGAGTGAATGACTTGATACATACCTCTCTGGACTGTATGATGAGAGGGTTGCACTTCTAACCATCGCAATTTCAAAACATTGAAATTCTGATCATCGAGACCAGAACATCGAATTTTGAAACATCAAAGGTTACAAGTGTAACCAAAAAAAAGCAAAATAAATTTTAACAATTGTATGCACCCCCCACACCCTCCCTACTTTAATATTCCAACTCCAAGACCGCACTACAGTGGAGTAATGGGAAATCTCCCGTTTAGTGCTATATGCAGAAGCACTAAACGGGAGATTTTCCGTACCCTATCTGTAGTGCCATCACATAGATGGCACATAGACACACACAGTATGCAGGGCACCTTGGTGCCCTGCAAAAACACAAACATTCTCCCACCTACACTTACCTTTTTCTTCCCCTTCAAACCTTCAACATTTTCAAACTCAATGTTCTGGTCTCGATGATCTGAACTTCAATGTTTTAAATGTTCGATGGTTTGAAGGGGAACCGATGAGAGACATGATGGAACTCTCTAATTATGTGTCCCAGACAGTTATGTCCCTAGCCCTAAGCAGTATTCTACCCTCATCCAGCATGATGCCACAATATAAACAAAAAATTATTGACTTCAACCATTGTCTCAGCTTCTGGTGTCATTCCTGGGGGATTCAGTATCCGTCAGCCTGGGAGGATATAGTAGACAGACCTCACTGCTTTGCTAGAGTTGGTCTGCACCTGTCCCCTCAGGCTTTCAAATACCGGCAAAGGTCCTTGCCTCCCCCATAGTGCATTTTTTTAGGCAACGTCAAAACAACAACTTTTCCAATGTAACAAAATCTAATTGAGACAAACTCATGGTCATACTGCTTAATGCTAGGAGTTTAAACATGAAACTGCACTCCCTAGAAGCACTCCTCACCTTGCAGGATGCTGAAATCTGTGCAGTTACTGAGACATGGTTCAAGGCCACTGAGAGCACCATGGCTGTGCAAGGCTGTAATGCTTTACATGCATTCAGATCCCAAAATTTATATCATGGAAACAGACATTGAGGTGTATCCATCCTCATTAAAGCCAAATACACTTTGAGACTGGTCAAACATCATAACTCTCTCAAACTACTCCATGTCCAATTAACTATTGTTAAAGTACCATAACACATCATTAATAGCTATAGATCCCCCATCATGAACCAGGATAAGCACACCAACTACCCTGATTTACTGGAATCCTTCACCATACAGCCATACACCATAATCATGGGAGATCCTTCCATAGACTAGGGGACATACAAGAGCAAAAACATGCTCAACCTGCGTTTTCTAAACTTTGTTAACATAAATGCTCTGGAACAGATAGTCTGCACCCCCACAAGGAGCTGTAATGTTCTCGACATATTACTCACCAACATGGAGGGGTCACTGTTCTTCCCCATTCATTATGCCATACCTGATTAAGCCAGACCATAAATCAGTCTTCTTTCAAGTAACTACTGGAACTGACACCCTCACAGGAACAAAAAGTATAAAAAAACTTACCAAAGCTAACTACAAGTGATGGTATAAAAAGCTTCATACCACCTGCAATCACAGACATCAATGATCACTATGCAGAAGTGTAAACAGATGCCCTGTACAAACACTTAAGCAACTACATAAACTCTGCTGTACTTGACTGGATCAAAGCTATGTCTTCACATAAAAACAAGACACTGAGGTGGACTTCAAGTATAAGCAGATTATATAACAAGAGGAAGAAACTGTTGTCCAAAAGCAAGAGGAATATCACTCTGCAGAGGAGGAGTTACCTCCCAAGCCTAAACAAGAAAATCAGAAATCTTGTAAAGTTGTCTAAAGCCAATTACAAACTAAAATCGCATCCCTAGCCAAGGTTAATTATAAGGCATTCTTTAACTATGTCCAAAGTTTAAAAGGGAATGCCCAGCTATGTGCCTAACTGGTTGTAGATGGAATTACTTATACTACAATGGAAGATATCGCCAACCTACTAGCTGACAGATTCAGCACAAAGTTCACCCCCCATCCCCACCTACCATATCCCAAAGCATACCTGCCATGAGCCCTCTGCCTAATTTCTCTAGAAAACAGGTCATCTCTGCACTCGCTAGGGCCAAAAACACAGACCAGATAACATCCCATGCTGTTTACTAAACAATGTAAAACAAGACCTAGGAGACCCAGTTGGCAATTTTTTTAACCATAGCTTGAGAACTGGCTATTTTCCTGCAGAATGGAGAACAGCAACAGTAATCCCCCTGCACAAGGGGGGCATCAGCTGACCCTGGGAACTACAGATGCATAAGTCTAACCAGCCTCATCTGCAAGGCCATGGAAGGAATCATCATGGACCTTATCAGCAAGGACATAGGCAACCTCAAAACACTGGACCCAATCCAGTTTGGCTTCATTGAGGGTAGACCATGCTTATTAAACCTGGTACACTTCTTTGAGAATGTCATCAAAGCCATGGACAAAGGTAAGACAGTCCACACAGCCTATGTCCACCTTGCCAAGGCTTTTGACACAATTCCTCACTCTGGCATCATTGCAATACTCTCCCAGATAGAGATTAACCCTTACATTACTAGAAGGGTAGCCACTTGGCTCACCAGCAGAATACAGTCTGTCAAAATTGGTGACTCCACCTCCACCAGTAGACCTATCACTAGTTGAGTACCACAGTGTTCTGCGCTTGGCCCAATACTGTTTGACATCTATTTCTCAGAAGTCCAGACCAAAGTAGATGGTCTTTGGCTCAACAAGTTCACTCATAATTGCAAACTGGGTGCAATCACTTAGTCCCCCCAACAATGCCAACTATTACAAGAAGGGCTAAGACAAAGAAATAAATGGTGCCAAAACCATGGTCTAAAACTAAATGCAAAAAAATGCATTATTATTTCCTTTGGAAAAATGGAATTACCTACAAATTACAATATTGACAGTACCCCCCATGAGTTCCAACCCAGTGGTGTGAGACTTGGGAACACAGATTGATAGCAATCTGAACTTTGACCACCAAGTTTCCTCAGTGGTAAGGAAATCCTTCTACTTAGTGTACCTCATAAGCAAAGGTATACCATCCGGGTCAAGGGATGTTATACCTCAACTGTACTACTCCATCAATCAGACCATTAATAGAGTATAATTCACCCTTTTGCATGTACCTCACCAGACACCTGCAGCAGATGGAGAGACCTCATAGGTTTCTCACTAAGAAAATGTAGGGACTCCAAACCATGTCCTACTTGGACAGGCTGAAAGCTCTGATACTTTACTTTATATCTGATAGGCTGCTGAGAGGTGACTTGTGCCTGGCCTACAGGGCAATCTCCAACCCTGCCTTAATGGAAATGCTGCACATTCGCAAGTCAAATGGCACAAGAGTCACTCCCTCTAGGGATCTCAACCTAGACTGTGATATTAATATAACATGCTGGAAAGACAGATATGTCTCCCAGAGACTGCCACTTCTCTGGAATAGACTTCCTATTCATGTAAAACTCAACTCCTCACTGACCCTATTCAAATGCTACCTAGTTAATTGGATGGGAGACTTCAACTTCACCCCTGAGGTGGCACCCATGTCCTTCATGGACAGGGATAGCCAATGTTGATCACAGACCCGCTCTGTTCATAAATGCTCTGTTCATAAATACTTTCTGCAAAGCACCCAAAAAGACAAAAGGGGATATTTGCGATTAACATGGCTAGGCTTGTAAAGGCTCCAGGGCCATTAGCATAACAACGTCCTATGAACCCATGAACCTATGTAAGTGTAAATTGTGTATTAGTAGGGAAAGTAAGATGCCTTTTCATGATTCTATACTAAAGGCCTTAGAGTGGAAGTGCATAATTTTATTGACACTGGAATATAGTAGGCTAGCCCCCTTACTTATACAGTCCAGTTAGAGTCTGAAGCTGAGAGATGAGTCTAGTCAGAGATCTAGACAAATACATAAGTTAGTAGTTTCCATAGCAGTAACTTATAATACAGAGAAAGTTTTATGCTAGCAGCTAGAAATGCAGTCTCCCAATATGTTAGAAAGCTCAGGTACTACTCTATTTTCAGGTGACAACTCCTTGAGCATCTACTAAGAAAATACAAATGTACCTGTCTTGGTAATGGTTAAATAGTATAACTGTCTAGAGAATGTCCAATTGACTGTCAAATACCAGTTCCAATAGTATCCCCCTCTATGGATGCTCTATGAACTGCTTATGTTATTTTATGTCTGTACTGTACATAAACAACATTAGGTTGTACTATATTCTAACTTTCTATACTTTTCCTGCGGTCTGCAAATATTATTTGTATAACTGTTGCTCTACAGATTGTTAACAACAGTTTGTTGTGGGATCTTCTAAATATGCAGACATTCATATGGAAAGTCTGTAAATAGTATTTGCTTTTTGTGTACATGTCTGTTTGTATACAGTAATGTCAATGCCTTCTTGGGTTAGGTTGTGGCTGAAAACAGTCCACGGACCAGCTCATCAAACTAGTTAAGAAAGTAAATAAATAAATATCTAGGATATTTAATAAGCTGTGCACATGAATATATAACAATGCATACCCAACTGATCTGTCACAGAACAATTGTACTTTCAGCCCACATAATAATGGATTATTTCAATATAACTGAATCAGTCCATTTTTTATAAGAAAGGTACATTCACTACAAAATCTTTAAAATAAAGTAGTTTATTTGTTTCTCACACCACAAGTTCCAGGCCAGATGAATTCACTCAGTTTAGTACACAGACTTCTTCTTTTGGCTTTTCCCGGTTAGGGGTCACCACAGCAGATCACCTGTCCGCTCATGATTGGCAGTGGAGTTTTACAGTGTTGAGTTGCCAGCCCAGCACCCAACCTTCCACAGAAGGCACACACACACGCGCGCACTCACAGGGCCAATTTAAAGTGCCAGCCCAATCCCCCTACAGCATGTCTTTGGGTGGAAACCAGAGCACCCGCAGGAAACACATGTGACCACAGGGAGGACATGCAGACTCTGCACAAAAGGCACCCCAGCTGAGGATCAAACCGGAGGACCTCTTGCTGTGAGGCAGCAATGCTAACTGCTGCACCACCGTGGCTGCCCAGTTTAGTACACAGACTGATTTATTAAAATAAAAAAATAACTTCTAAAGTAGAAATTAACAGCAAAACTTCAAACTCTACCATTAAGACCAAATAACACTTCTCTGGCACCTTGGCTTTCAGAAAAACCTTTTCAGAGTACATCTTTCTGCTGGTAAGCATACACTTAAATACATGCATTTAATCAATTAAATAATCATCAAATTAAAAATTGACTAAAAAAAGCAAATAAAAAGGTTACATTTTAATATTCTTTTTAACCTTCTTACATTAAATGCTTCCAAGAGAATTCCCTATTCAAACCTCTTGGAAACATTGTATCATATTTTAAAATAAATATTGCTTCCTTCCTTCTTAAATGTTCCTTAATTGTTTCATCAGTACTGGCAGGTTTGTTCTACAGTGTGGTGCTTCATTCGTTTATTTGTTTGTTTATTTATTTACGTTTATTTACTAGGATAGTCTGACTTGGCAAGTTGACCTTTTGTACTGGATTCAGAGTAAGAAAAGACTGATTTAGACATTAAGGGGGTAGGTTTGATTAAGGTCTTTATCTCACACATACAAGGAACAGGGTTTGATTCTGACCTGTGATTATTGTCTAGGCTTATAATAGTGTTCAGGCTAATAGCCTAGTCTTTACCTTTAAGTGATGAGATAAAACAAATCAGTAAACCTGATAAAAAACACCACTTGAAAACAAAGGAATAAAATTTGACCTTTACTTTTTGATGTATTTATCAACATGTTATTCTTCTGTGCCAAAATGGTCAATTTAGTAGGTCTATATTAAATCAATGTTGTTGTTGTGTCTTTTGGCTTTTCCTGGTTAGGGGTCGCCAGAGCGGAACTCCGGTCCGCTAATGATTGGCAGTAGATTTGTACGTGCCGAGTTGCCAGCCCTGATGCACAACCTTCAACGAAGGTATGCCCATTCACGCATGCCTCCACACAGAAGACGCTCTAGCTAAGAATCAAACAGGACAACGTCTTACTGTGAGGTGACAACGAAAAAGTGAATGCTGATTTATCAACCCCATGTAAGCAAATCTTACCATCCCAAACACTTAGAACAGCCAAAAAAGAAAAAAAAAACTTTAAAACATTACATAAAGTGGGGGGCTTTACCCCCCGATGTGGGGGGCTGTGCCCCCACACCCCCTTACTTAAATATACCAACTGCAGAATCTCACTACAGTGACAAAAATGGAAAAATAACGAAGGCGGACAAGCAATTTTTTTCCCAGGGAAAGAAGTCGCTTATATGCCATTTCGGTATTTTGCCATTTCATGCTTTCAAGTTTGATCAAGATGCATTCAAAAGAATGCGTCTTAGATCATATAATAGGGAACCATTTTAGTCAAGTTCTTTTACAGACATGCTTTGTCTGTAATATATGTAATCAATTTACCCAGTTTCAGGACATCTGCATATAGGTCTGAAAGATGCAATCTAAACAAGTAAGGGCCTAGAACAGACCTCTTTGGGACACCCTGACTGTAACTAAGAATTTTACCTGTCCAATCGCTGTATGGTACTTGTCTTGTAAAGTTTATAAGCCATGCAGCCATCCATCTTATCAAGAGTAAATCAATGCCTAATTGTTCTAATTTATTGATCAGTGTTTTGTATATGACCCTGACAAATGCTGAAGTTAAATCTATACACGTTACATCACAGCACATTTTTTTCATTCATGCCTGTTATTATATTTTTATTATAGTGTTATAGAACATCATGTTACAGGTAGTAATAGATCTAGTTTTACCATATGCATGCTGATATATGGTTTCAAGTCACAACCTTTCCATTTTGACTATAACTTAGCTAATATTATCTTCTCCATTATTTTCCACAACTTAAGCATCTATATGACTCTGGGTTTGTCCTATATCGCTTTCCCTTAAAGACAGGTTTAATAAGTACATGTTTCCAAGCTTGAGAAATCTCCCCATATTTATATGACCTAGTAAATAATGAACATAATCATTTTTGCATCCAGTTTGCATAGTTCTTTTTAATATAATATAATTTGATTCCAGTATCTGAGGTTACCTGAGTGTCACTAGAACAACTTATCACATCTTTGTGAATCCAGACTATTTTGCATAAGATTTTGTAAATATGTATATAATCTGTTTTGTCTAAGAAGAAATTTTAGAATCTACACACCGTTTATCAATTTGTATGTCTTTACTCCTTCTGCATTTTATGTAACTATAAAATGGTTTCCAATTAAGGTCAACAACCTTATATAAATTTTCTTCAGATTTTTCTTGATCTTGTCTCACACCATACTTAATTTGTTTATCCAGCTTATTTATTTCAGTTTTCGAAGCTGTAGTTTGACATCTTTTCCATTTCTTATATTTTTGTCTCTCACCTTAATTAGATATCTTGGTCTTATGAAATGTATCCCCCTGATGTTGCATGCCTAGATCCTGATGTTAAACATTTTTTTTAATTTTTTTTAACTCAATTTCTCTTTCAAAACTTTTTACATTCCTTCTGCAGTATTTCCACTGAATGCATCACTCCAATTAGTTTTACATAGTGACAGTTTTGCTTCCATGTAATCTGCAATTAATCTTCTGTTCATTTGCTTAGATTTCAGTTTGGTAGAATTATCTACCAACACATTAATATTTATAACAATCAATGCATATCAATGGTGGTAAAACCTAACAAGAAGTAACAGTAATTTTTTTGAAACATAAACAATGTTTAGTATGTCCCTTTCCTTGGTAGTGTTTTTTTTCAATCTGAAGCAATTGTTGTCCTGAACATGCATTGTGAATAATTTCCTTACTAATGTTGTTGAATCAATATTATTCCAGTCTGTTCTTAGTAAATTTAAGTCACCAGCCACTATTATTCTTCCCTCCTGCAAAAAATGTATAGATTCCTCTAGGAAATCAGCACTTGACTTGGATAATCTATACACTGACATACAATTGTTATATGTTCCAGAGTTGTCTTTGTTGTCACAGTTACACAATCTGTATTGGTGTTATCACTGAATATGTAGTAATCACAGGTCTCATAACTATTTTTAATCCCTATTATAACATCTCCACCTGATTTTTGTTACAATGTTTGTTACAGTAAAAACATTTATACCCTGACAGAACTAGTTTCTAGTCATTGTTCTTTAACCATATTTCACAAACAATAACAACATCAATCTTGTGGGAATGTAGCAAATTTTTCAGTAAAAAATATTACTAATGCTCTTAGCATTAACAACTTTCGGAGATGCATCAAACGTTGCCATATGTGAACTGTTAAATTTATGACCTGAAAAAATCCTGCTTTGTGTTTGTCACATATTGCAAAATATCTGCTGCAAAAATTCTCTTTCCTGGTCTTGACAAATGCATGCCATCTTGTCTCAATACATGTGTGCCCAAAATTAGGCACAGATGCTCTGCAAATTTTATTTTTTTTAAATAGGACATTTTTATGTAGGTATTTACCCCCCAAAATCTTTTCATTCACAATGGCCCAACTGTTTTTCTACATATAATTTATGAAAAATATATCCTAACACCAGTACAAGTTATACTATCTAAGAGGGCTGTAAGTGCCCTACTAACAGAGTGTTCTTCTGGATGAGATCATTTGTACTAACATGAATAAAAACAGCTTGAAAAAGTTTCTGATTCACCAGAAACAAAAGTGCTTGGAATACTATTTATACCTTTTGGATTTTTATGTGACTACACCTTTCGTATGTTCTGTTGAATACATTCTTGGATAAACTGTGAATCAGCTTTTGTACCTGAACCCACTGCTGCTGTTTTTGTCATATGAATAAAAACAGATTAGTGCTTCCATTCGTTAAGGTATTCTAAGGCTTGTCTCACATTGTGTATTTTTGTTCCTGGCAAGCATAACACTATTCAATGTTCATTAACTTCTTTGCAAATGTAAATATAAGTTCCTCTAATCATTGAATCTCCAGTTACAAGAATATCTTTTCTGACCAGATCTGAAGAGTCTTCAACTTCTAATTCAGTGATATCTGCTCTATTGATTATTACAAAGGAAGACTCCCCAGACTCTGGAATAGATTGCCCATACATGTCAAGCAGAGTGCCTCTTTGGACCTCTTCAAAAGGAACCTTGACGACTGGATGGGAGAAAGGAAATTCACCCCAGGGATCACGTCAGTCACCCTGCTAGACAGGGGTCCAGGAAAGTAAATAATGTGGGAAGAAATAGCCAGGGAATTGTTATGGCTAGGCTTGTATAGGCCCTAGGGCTGATAGCCTAGTACCAACCTATGAACCTATGAACCTATGATCTTCATAACCATTAATCTTATTAATCCCACTGATTTCATTACTTATTACATTTGCAAGCATACTATTCTCATCCAGCTGGCTTTGTATAGCCACAACTTGAGCCATTTTGTCAACTTCTGTCTTTCTCATATTTTTTCTTACAATAATGTTCTTCAGTCCTTCCATGTTCAATTTTGATTTCTTCCTCTTCACCTGCCTCTTGTCTTTTTTTTCTTCTACCTTCTCTTTTGGAAAAATGCTGTCCTTTTCTGTAGACTGAAGGTTTTTTGATAAAAAAATGTTTTCAGTCCCTGAAATCTGTGCGCTACATAATAAAGCAGTGTCCTTTTCAGTATGTATTCTCTTTGCTTCACAGACATTAATCAGTTTCTTTTTCTTCCTTGTTGTTTGTCATGAATTTCATCCTTTCTTTCTATTCTATTTCCTTCTAAACGCTCTGAATCCTCACATCGCTAAATACTTCTATCCAGAATTCCAAAGTTGTCAGGGGTATCCTCATAGCGGTTGACTGATCTTTACAGATAATAAAAACATCCTTTTCTAAATGTGTGCTATTTGCTCTTTGTCTAACATTATCTCACCAGAATAGTCATTAATATATGTAGCAATAGTTGTCCAAACTGTGCCAATTGCACAATTGCAATCATTATCAGTAGTCTAGATTTACTATTAATAATGATAAGCAAATCATCCAACTTTTGACATGAGGGACACAGATCACCAGTGTTATCACGTGTTACCTTTAAATATACATGGCATTTATTACACTGTACAAGATATTTGAGCTTTAGCAAATCATTAATGGATTGCTCATTTAAGGAATCCATATTCTGCTTCAAGAGCATACAAATTATAAAATAAAAGAATAAGCAAAACCATTTACCACAGAATTCAAAGAGAACTAAAATCAACTTCTATAAGAAAAATTGTACAGCTACTATACAACTAAATATTAAAGTAAGTACAGTAAAGTTGTTGCTCTGACCTTACAAACTCTGAAAGTCAGACAAAAGCTGGAAAGTCTTTCACTATCATTTGCAGTTGCACCTCTTTTTAACAGTAAAGATCAATAAATCACAGCCAAGAGAGGATTGCTTAAATAAGCTCTAGATTGTCCTCTCTGCAATCTGCAAAACTCTATAGCTGACTAGGTCCCTAAGGAAGCCTAGAGTTTGCCTGTCTAAAACCTATCACTTTCTAAGAACAAACAGTGAAAATTAAAACAACAAAAAATAAAGCAAACTAAATCTTTTTGTCTACAGGGTATTCCTTCCTTCCTATGAACAGTGAAAGACAGTGGTAACAAATAAAATATAAATTCAAATAAAACTTCTCTTACTAGGCAACTCCACAGTAAATCAGAAACCAAGACAATATTGTTTAGATATCATGACCTATGTGGGATTTGGAGGAAAAATAATGATGAGAGGGGAGGTGAAGAATATAGAGAGGTTAAGGTGGTATGTTAGATTGGGCATAGCTTGCCACCAATGGAGTAAATATGCCTGTGACAAAGGGCAAAAGCAGCTGTATTAAATGACTTAAATATTTTTGAAAAGCCCCCTGTAAACTTCTTCAAATCATGGTAGCTTGTCATTTTTATGTAGGTATTTACCCCCCAAAATCTTTTCATTCTCAATGACCCACCTGTCTTTCTACATATAATTTATGAAAAATATATCCTAACACCAGTACAAGTTATACTATCTAAGGGGGCTGTAAGTGCCCTACTAACAGAGTATTCTTCTGGATGAGATCATTTGTACTAACATGAATAAAAACAGCTTGAAAAAGTCTCTGATTCACCAGAGACGAAAGCGCTTGGAATACTGTTTATACCTTTTGGATTTTTATGTGACTACACCTTTCGTATGTTCTGTTGAATAAATTCTTGGATAAACTGTGAATCAGCTTTTGTACCTGAACCCACTGCTGCTGTTTTTGTCATATGAATAAAAACAGATTAGTGCTGCCATACGTTAAGGTATTTGATCAATGATGCAACTACCAAAATGCCAGGAATTGCCTGGTTCTGTACTAAAGATGGAAAAAAGTAAATATCCACAGTGGAGGAACAAGAACTATGGGGGAAAAAGCCCCAGCTCTATACATTGGTGGTGAAGTGCTGGAAGAAACTGAGTCCACCAATACAGGGGTACCAAATACAAACAGGCTCTGTATGGTTGTGGAGCTAATTACAGAATCATCAGCAAATATCCAACATGAGCAATTGTGGGAACATAGCATGCATTGATATTCTGGGGTGAAGCAGTCCAGCAATTGAAGGCCAGACTTGAAGATCTTGAAAATAGACTGTAGCAAAATAACTTACACCTGATATGTTTGCTGGAGAATACTGAAGGAGGCAATTTGGTGTCTTTCCTGGTAAAAGTAAAACAATTTCTGCAATGAAAGTCTGCCTGTCTCATAGCCTTATAATAGCGCTCACAGATTATTATAGTCTATGGGGCTCTTCCACAACTTATAACATTTTATTGTCTTAACTATTCAGTTAAGGAAACCCTTTTACACACACCTATGGAGATGAGAATGTTTTAGCTGCAGGGTCATACTGTTTGTCTGGTTCAGGACTTTGCACTTGCTACAAACACAGAAGTGTAAGACTTTTAAAGAAGTACAAATTAATGTTAAACAAACATCATCTTCACACACTTCCATTATTTGACCATCTTGCACTTTTAATGGTAGAATGTGAAATGCTCTTTTTCCTCTGTAGACTCTGCTCACAATTTTTTCAAGTTAATTAGCTGCTTGGTTTCATGAATAAGTAAAACATTCTGCCATAAAGAGAACTGATGACTCTCTCCTGATGACTAAAACAAGGAGGTGAGTGGGTCCAATGACATTTTCTGTAGTACAAGTGTCTGCTAAGGTGGACCAGCCTAGTAGATGTACTATGCCTAAAAGTCAACAGTGAGCATCTATGGGGAGACTCTGAGCCATTGTAAGTTACCCCTAAACAAACTATTGTTCACGAAATCAAGTTTTTTTTCTTTTTTTTTATTTACTTATTTGTTAGGATAGTATGAATTTCATTAAAAGTATAAAGTCTTAATAGCCGAAACAGGTTCTAAAATGTGGATAAATAATCTGTTTATGTTGTTCAGAAAAAAAAGGTGAATTGTGACATGTCTACAGTTGGTGGGGTTTGGCTTTATTCATATTTATGCACCAGTGAAGAAAGACTTAAAAAAGTAAAAATTCATGAATTCACGGGCAGTCAGAAGTCATGTAACAGGAAGCCTGGTGTTTCCTTAAGGTGTCATTTGCATATATCCCATTGGCCTCCACTATGGATGGCTTAAGGCATTACACAATAAAGAATCTAACTTTGCTGGGTATTTCTTTCATTTAGTTTTTACTGAAGAGATAAAATTCCAGACCGTAGCTACACTGACATTATCAGGAGAGTTACTGTGATAGTTATTTGATTTAGTGATTGCTATTTGGTCCACATTCTGAAAACTAAGGTTTATTTGTGGCACATTAAATGTCTGATGATGAAGTGATTAACAGATATGCATTTATTTGGTTGATGAAAGCTATTATACACATTACTAATTATGGCATAGTTCATCGTATGTTGTAGTTCTAAAGTCTGGACTTTCTCAAGAACTGTAGTGGCAAGTTTTATTAGGCAGATTTTGTAGCAAATCTTGACCATTTTATTATATTTTTTCTAGTTTATTGATTTGTAAGGTATGGCTTATTGTGTATGACAGCCAAAGGTTATCATTGATTTCATTGATAGCACTGTTAATGTGTTGGTAAAGTTTAAGAGCTTGGTGTATAATTATCCCTTGCAGATTAATGATATCTTCCAGGGCTTATTTAGTTTTTGAGAAAATACCTGTTATTTTTATGCATTTTTTTCAGAAAAGCTGGGATAGAAAACATTATTTTGGTTTTCTTTGCGATTAAACTTGATTGTGAGTTCTGAAGCCAATCTTTCAATTTAGTAAAGGTAATGTAGGTTTGTGTTTGGAGCTTAGCTGAGTTGTTAGCATAAACTATGCATGTAGAGTAATATGCATATTGAATGATGACTCCCTGTTTCACTGTCTTATAACGATTGTTAATAAGGCTGAACCTTGCGGGACACACACCTGCAGTACTGAGTAAATGTAGACTGGGTATCTTCCCAGATAACTGTTTGTAATCTGATAGACGGCTAACTTTTAAAACACTTTAGGGTAGGGATAGCTATTTCAAGTTGGTCATGTCTGTTCAATAGTAACTTATCTGAAACATTGTCAAACATTTTTGGCAGTCTAAGAATACCATAGGACTCAAACATTTATGATTCAGGTGGACATATGTCATATTTAAGAAAGATTTGCTTGTTGTGTCTATACTGTATACATGTTCTAGGATTTTTGATGGGTGATAGCATTGCCACAGTCTTTTTCACATTTATGGACTGGAGTAATGTAAGATCATTTCCATATTTTAGATACCTACTGCTTCTTCACAGATCTGTTAACAAGACTACTATTTGATATTCTGTTGAATGAGTTGGTAGTCGTATGTCATTAGATGGGAGATGATCATAGGCTAAGATAGCAGGTATTATTATTATTATTATTATTATTATTATTATTATTATTATATTATTATTATTATTATTATTATTATTATTATTATTATCATCATCATCATCATCATCATCATCATTATTATTATTATTATTATTATTATTATTATATTATTATATTATTATTATTATTATCTATTTTTTATCTGTCTTTGGAGATGGGCTATGAGGAAAAGTTTTCTTGAAAAGAGTCAATATTATTGGTAGCAGAGTTTGTGTAGAAATGTTTGTTTAGTGTCATCAGTTCAATGACTATCCTCGTTTATTAAGAAGGAGGTAGCCTGTAAGAAATATTCCTTAATTTACATGCAAGAACATTGTAGAACATCCTGAGTTCAATGCTGTTTTTTGTGACAACATGTATTGGTGAAATTTAAGCATTTGGTCTATAATTAACCATAGTAGATTTTTGATATATTCCAGAATGTTCTTATTTGTTAGAGGATAACTATGTTTTCTAAGTATTGTTTATTTCTGGATTCATGCTTGCTTAGTACGTATAAACAATATACATAAATTGCATTACTGACTGAGAAGACAAGTCATAAGCCCTTCCCTGAAAAAAAAAAAGAAAAGGAAATTCAACTTAGTTGACACTCATGCTGCACTGCCCATGCAAGACTGCATTTTGTGTTTATGTATAGTGTGGAATTTTTTAAACATCCTTTGACTGTTTATAGAAATATAGGTGAAACTGAAGTGTATTAACCCACCACCGAGTTCGCACATGAATGAGTGTGCCCGCCGTGATTGACATGCGGGAGGGCGGAGATTAACAACTGCAATGTGCATGATTGACACCCAATGCTAATGTAACGGTAAGTCCATGTCATGTAGCAGAAACAGTAGAATTAAAAGCACAAACACATGCTAATAATGACATGTTTAACAGGCACTACATAAAGATGTTTCATCTACATAAAGGTGTTGCATCGAGTAATTAGTCCCTTTCCATTCAAACAATATAATGTTTAACAGGCACTACATAAAGGTGTTGAATTGAGTAATTATTGCCTTTCCATTCAAATAATAAAACATTAACATGGTGTTGCATCTAGTCATATCACATTAATTTATGGCTTAATTATGAATCGCTTCATAACTTGTGTTATGTGTGCCCTTGTTCTGTTCATTGTCTCCATGGAAATTATGTGGGCTATGTGCAAGAAGCAATTCAAGACAATGAACGGAACAAGGACACACACACATGGTGCCTAGTTATCTGTTTTATGCCTTTTGCCTTTTTTGCATTTTTTGGCCCGATTAAGTTTGTGAAATAAAGAAATAGCACCTGCTAAGTGTCTAAGTGTTTTCTGTTTATAAATGTAACTGTACAAACAGTACCTGCCTTTGTACTTTTACCCCGATTAACTTCGCGAAATAAAAAAAAAATATTTGATTTCACATCAATCGCATCTGCGTTTTTATGTTATACACATAATGTTTTCTTTATAATCTGTCTAATCTTTTTGTGTCTACATTTTTATGTTATACAAATGTTTTCTTTATAATCTGTCTAATCTTTTTGTGCAATTACCTTGTCTTTTGGTGACATTCACATTACATATAATTACTATTATACGAATATACATATAATGTTTTCTGTATTTAGGGTTATTCATGTGACTTAACATTATACATCTGTTGGAGAAAAGTGGGAGAACCTACTTCTGGTCACATTACTGTAAATTTTACTAGCATGTCTGTTAAAAAAAAAATCAACTAGAGGGGATGCATGCTCCTGCAAGCTACTGTCAGTCACCAGACTCCCATATTACCACTACTCATTAAGTCACCTGAAAACTCTGCGCAAATAACACTAAACAAGGGAACTGAAACCTTCACTGGTTTGGAGCTTAGAAGTACAAATTATGGCGGAGTTCCTATCAACAAACACACTTAAACGACTTAACGACACTACACACACGATCTGAGACATGAAATCCTTTCTCCCATCAACCTGCCAAAAAGAGAAAGATATGTTTTTGTAAAATGCAAATAAGATAAAATTATGTTGGAATGAAGTTTGGGCTCAATAAAACCAAGCGAACACCAGTTCTTTGTGTAAAAGTATTTAATAAAGTAACCCTTCCATTTTTGAAATCCTAGACACGCTCATGCTACAAATAAATAGGGCTCTACCTTCCACTATAACATCCTATACTAAAACTTCTTAAACATTGCATTTCAAATCCTTTCCTGCAGTTTTAAAGCCATCTGTACTACAAGCAACCAACATCAAATGTGTAAACAGGTTAGTCGACACAAAACCAAAAACTACCTTTTGCATTTAAAATTAATAGATCTCACATTTTAAGTATCAAATTTTGTAACAAAAATTACAGCACAAAGCTGTGCATTGTTAAAAGGGGGAGGGTGGCTGCTAACTTACAACATACTGTAAATAATAGTTGGAAGTTCTCCCAAAACAGATACAGAATTCATAATATAAACACACCCCTTTAACAATCAAATATTTTGATATACAAACCTTCATGTCAAGATCTTTAAGTTGGGCAAGTCTGGGCCTTGGCTCTAATAAAAGTAAAACAGTACACAAGTATTTTGCAATAAGCATATAATTACTGTTATACGTATATACGTATAATGTTTTCAGTATTTTCTTTATAATTTTGCTAATCTGTTTATAGATTTATATTACCTTGTGTTTTGGTGGCATCTTTCAATCAAACGGTGTGCGGTGCAGTCAAAATGGTCGCAGGTGGGGTTTGGGCGGGGCATGCTACTGCACATCTGGTGGGTTAATACACTTCAATTTCACTGAAATATATGCCTGTGATATTACCAGCTGTTAAATTAATAGCTTCTAGTTTAATATCCTTACTTAATGTGGGAACCATTAATATTGCAATAAGTAAGGGTTTATTCCACAGGATAGAAGGCAGTTCCAGTGTGTGCATGCAGGATCACAGCAGTTTTGCTTACATGAAGGAGATTTCAGGATTCTTCCTTGAAATGGCAGTAGTCTATAAACTGATGACTGTTTCTAAAATTTACAGCTGCCCCCCCCTCCCCTTTTAGAACAAAAATCTTAGGAGCTGTCGCTTTGAAAGAAATAAACACACCAGAAGTTTTATCTACTAGTAAGGATAAAATCAACATGCATGTTACAGATGTTGGAGTTTCAATACATAATTTATACACAGACAAAATATAGTGGTTTATTGGAATAGGGGCCAGTATAATTAAGAATTTATTAAACATAATTCTGGACATGATTTTAGATGATATGAGGGGACAGCTAATGACTGCAAGAGATTTCAGTTGTATTTGTGCTATTTAAAGACATTTACTCATCTAAGGAAGCAATTCATTTATTAAAGGACTTAATAAATTGTCACATAATTTAAATTTATAAGACAAAATTGAATATAAAGATGATGACTTATAGTTTTTACATCGTATTAATGTGTGTTTATAACCCAGATAAAAATGGGTAATATTTTCATTTCCTCTACTTTTACATCTTTAAATCTTTAAAATGTTGTGCATATGTGTGTGTGTGTGTGTGTGTGTGTGTGTGCTTGCTTCTGTGTTTTTACACACACCCACACACACACACACACACACACACACACACACACATAGATAGATAGATAGATAGATAGATAGATAGATAGATAGATAGATAGATAGATATGTATATAGATATGTATATGTTTATACACATATGAGTCCCTATCAATGGATCAAGTTTTCAGAAGCTTGAACTACATACAGTGGATATAAAAAGTGTGGACACCCCTGTTAAAATGCCAGTTTTTCTGTGATACAAAAAAAATGAAAACACAATAAATCATTTCAAAACTTTTCCCACCTTTAATGTGACCAATAACCTGTACAATTCAATTGAAAAACAAACAAATATGTAGGGGAAAATATATAAAAAATAAAAATGTACAATAAGTTGGTTGCATATGTGTGCACACAATTAAACTAATACTTTTCTGAAGCACTTTTTGATTTAAAGCATTCAGTCTTCTTGGGTACACACCTGCCATCAATTAAAGAGACTATGATTAACCCAAATAAAGTTCAGCTGTCCTAGTAGGATTTTCTTGACATTTACTCAGTTGCCTCCTACAGCAAAAGATCATAATTTAAGTTAGCCCATTAAGAAATGGGAACCAGCAGGTGGCAGTAGCTAAATTTTCCTATTTTGCTGTTATAAAACGTTACTGTAATGACTGCCTTACTTATTGTAATACTGTTTTAGGAAAACTAAACTAAGGTTTTTGCTAGGAAGAAAATCACTCAATAGTTTATGTGGTACATTTCTTTTAACAATAACAGTTTATGTGGTATGTTTCTTTATAACAATAACAAAATACTTGCAAGTGTCTTTATAAGGTTGTGTGAGTGTCCGCACATTGTATAATAAAATGTTATTGACTGTCATTGTTTGTTGACTGTAAGACTCTACTTTTTTCTGAAAAGTTTTAGACTTTAGGGGGAGTTCTGAGCTACAATCGGGGACATTTAAGAAAATATTTTTCTTGGATGCTTAGATAGCAATAATGCTATAATGTTAATGTATGAATTTTAAGCAAATGCTGGACTTGCAAGCTTTTGTTTCGGTTTGTATTTTAGATCTTTTTTTTAATGATGCAATTTTGCAGTCCATTAATGCTATTAACATTAATACTGGGGTCAAATTAACAGGGGTCAAAATGGTGGGGGGGGGTCAAAACATCCTGTACACATTATACATGCATAAAAATGTCCTTATCAACACTACTGTAACTACTGTACATTTTTCTGTCTTATATAGCGATCCTATCCTAACCAATCTTCAGGCTACAGTTAAAAATAAGCTGGCGGCATACTATAATAAGGTTACAAAATTTATCACCAACAAGCAATACTGCAGTGACCACTGCATTACCCTTAAGGCTTTGAATTGGCTCAAACTGCCTTGCCACTTAGATTACATACAGCATTATTCTAAATCCAATGACTGGCTTGCTTTTGTTCATTTTCTCTATTCCTATCACCCTGATAGATTATTTTGATCTAATGAACAACATTTTCTCATCATGTATAAATCCCACTAATCCTCTGGCCAAAGAATCTACTTGTACTCTCTCCCTAAAAATGGAATTCTGTCCCTCTGCAAATTAGATCTACCTGCAACCTCTCCAACTTCAAAAAATTACTAAAAGACTACCTAAATAAAATCTGGCTCAGCTCCGCACTACTCCAGGATGAGCTAGTCTCTCCCTCCTCCCACCACCAGCATACTTTGACAATGTTCAGATAGTAGGAATTAGAAAAATCTGTTTCTTAGACAAAGGACAAATATATTTTTGTCTAGAAAATATTATCTAGTCATCTCTGTTCCAAAGAGTATACTTACTGTATTTAATGTCACCTCTATGAACTGCAACTTGTGAATACTTTTTATCTATTGATAATGTTCATTTTCGAAATGTTTACATTATGTATATGTATATGTATATATATATATATATATATATATATATATATATATATATATAGGTTCACACTTTATGCACCGATGCCGAATTTTTACTTAGTTAATAAGTCATTCTTCTGCATTGGGGGTTGTAATAACTTTATTGAACTGCAACTATATCATGTCAATGCAGAACATTTCTCCCCAGGCCTCTGCTGAAAATGGGATACTATCCCACTTGAACTTCCCTGGTTAAAAACAAAAAAATGCCAAATAATTTTCAGTTTCAGACTTCATATCCTTCAGAAAACTCATGACAATGCAAAACATTACTATTCCAACAAATTTGTAAGTTGATAAATGCAATATTAAAAATTTTCCATTTTTGGGAGGCCTTTATCGCCCTTTTATTTTTGCCTTTGTCCCGATTTCTTGTACTAAGTGGCTGAGAGATATGCTGCGTTCATGAAGCTCATTAGCTTGACTGATGCTGGTGCTACCTAGTCTGTATTAAATAATTTAAACCAAGGCCATAGACCTAGATAACGGGATCCTGAGTATTTTCCTTTCTTTCTGAAATTGTAGAGGTAGGTACATTCTTGTTGGCAGCATATTTTTCTGCACTTTATAAGACTCTAATAATCTATCATTCTTTGCCCAGTTACTCACACAGAGGAAACCCTGACATATTAAAATCTATGAAATTATATCAAAATAGAAATTATTTACTTTGAGAAGACAAATGAAATCACTTGAGAGGTTTATTCTCTAATATTACTTGTTAGTACTGCCTTAAATATCTATCTATCTATCATCTGTCTATCTATCTATCTATCAATCTGTCTGTCTATGTATCTATCTATCTATCTGTCTATCTATCTATCTATCTATCTATCTATCTATCTATCTATATCTATATCTATATGTTGTTGTTGTTATTTGTTGTTGTTGTTTGTCTTTCGGCTTTTCCTGGTTAGGGGTCGCCACAGTGGAACTCCGGTCCACTAATGATTGGCAGTTGGTTTTTATGGTGTTGAGTTGCCAGCCCGATGCCCAACCTTCAACAAAGGCACGCCCATTCAACGCATGTCTTTCGAATGCCCACTCGACCGCAGGGAGGACAGGCAGACTCCACACAGAAGGCACTCCCAACCCATATCTATATATATATATTTTTTAATTTCCATCTACTTAGCTGCTTTTTTCCAGCAGATCACTTAAAGCCAATGTGTTCTATTCATAACTCATTAGGGGACTGTGCAGAATTTACAAATACGATGATTTAATTCTCTACTTAAATACCTGTTACTTGATTAAATTTATGAAAACATGTTAATCCTCCCAGCAGTGTGTCAATATGATAAGAATTTGTAAAATGTAAATAAATGAGCTTTTACCACTAGTATATAGTAACATCAGCATACACATGACATCATGGTTGGAATATCAGTAAATGGAGCTAAAGCTAGGAATACAAGGCCTTTAAAATTATACCTGCATTTTGATTGTGTATGTTAGTATAACATCTGTAATGTAATTTCCATTTATTATTTTACTTATTTAGTCTTTATCTACCTACATATCATGCTGGATGACACCCATTTTTTCATCAAAGGCTTGGTAAGAGAATTCTTTAGAAAGAAAGGGAAAGTTGTTCTGCTAAGAACAGTAAGCTCAGTACACTTTTAGATTAGAACAAGAGTATATCTCAAAGTACATCAGCCAATAAGCAATATTTTTGTGATATCAACACTATGCTTATAAGACACGATAAGCTTATCATATACAAACTGCTACAGGCAGTCAGTAATTAGCGAAGGGTGATATTAGAAGAATAGGAAAACTGATACACATTGTAGTCTTTAACATTAGACATGAATTAGTCAGAAATTAAACATATTTAGTAGATATGATAGAGAACAAAGCATTATCCACTTGAGATAAACAGTCACTACAAAAAACATTGCAATAAGGTAGCATATATTTTGTGTAGTTATCTAGGATATCATATTTAAAGCAAGACCGTTAAAGATGTATATCATGACAAAAAGACAATAATATATGATATATTGTAAGCATATAGTATATGGCCATTCTCCATCCTATTCCACTGCTTCAAGATTATTAAACTTTTCATGTCATTTATTCTGCCAACTATTTCTAAGGGCTCAGATTCATAATACTAATCAGTGACCAAGCAGTTACTTCCTTAAAGACATAATCTAGCACTGTTTGATTGTCCTTGCTGAAGAACCACATACCTTATTAAAATAAATGCTCATTCTGCAAACTTCTTATGGTAAGAAATGAATATCTTTTAATAGCTGGAACTGGTAACAACAGCAAACATATATATATATATATATATATATATATATATATATATATATATATATATATATATATATAGATATATATATAGATATAGATAGATAAATATATAGATATATAGATAGATAAATATATAGATATATAGATAGATAAATATATATAAAGAGAGAGAGAAAGAGAGAGCAGATAGTTGTATTTAGTTTCATCAAGCTGTATTCCTGGTTTTATATTAATTTGGCAATCCACTAATTTCTGCAGAATTGCTTAGAGGTCTCCTTAACTCAATATACTTCTTGAACTCCATCAGATTAACCTCTTTTTCACAATGTTGTGTACCAGATGTTTACATTGATGAGCTGCAAAAAATAGAACTGCATTTGTGTTTTGTAAATTCAAGAATCAAGGAAAATAAAAATGAATAATAAGTAATTGTTGTCTGTCAGGATAGGGACAATGCCAGTATACTCTTGGCATTTTCAGTACAGTCTCTACTTTGCTCTCTGTGAGCATGCTTGGTTTCACAGAGAGTGGGAGATGGAGAATCCTAAGGCTTTTTGTTATTTCTTTAGCTTAAACAGAGTGCATGAACTCTAAGCAACAACAAAGTAGCAACACATCATAGTTTATAGTTCATAATTTATGATTATATACTAGGCTAATGACCACTAGGTTCTTTATAAGCCTAGCTGTGCAATCTAACCCATTTGTGTCCCTAAATATCATGGAATTTATTAGGAGGAGATGTGCTAGTTAACAACATTCTAAAGCTTATGCTAGGAGTATGTTAATCTGGGCGTTACTGTCTGCCTCTTTCTATGAAAGACATTCATAGGGGCCAGATCTGGGATGAATTTCTGATTTCACATCTACTGGTTAAGGTTAGGCATTTTAATTATATTAAACTGCCTAAAGACAGTCTTATTTTGCATGTGAATCCACAGTTTGTGTACTTTCTGTTACACAATGCAGCATTTTGTTTATAGATATGATTCCTATATAATTTTTTTCAGCATCAAACTTCTATATGACTTGAGGAGCCATGGCACTAGTCTGCAAATCTTCAGAAGCAGACTGCTTTTTAATAATATAAAATACTCTACTTAGATACAAGAATTTTGCTTACCAGTATAAGAAGATAATAAACTGCTGCAGCAGTTTATTTAAGTTTTGTATTTTTGGTTTTATTAAATTGTTTATGCTTGCTAGACATATTTGCAATGGAGATGAACTGCTCTTATTTGAATCTGTAGTAAATTTAATGTCTGCATGCAAATTGCATATTTGTTTAATTTGTCTCATCCCACAATAATGAGATTATGAAAATAAAGTGAATAATATAATATTTTTAACTCATTTTATTTGTGATGCAATGGGCATATTTGAGGCAAATATTCCTGCACACTTCATTTTTAATTGTAATTTCTGTTTCCATATGTGTACACATTACTTTCTACTGTTCTGCAATAATTCCATTGCGCTGCACTTTTCAATGATTTAGTAGCATATGCTATCCATTGCTTTTCAGGTATAATACAAGAAATGTTATCCATAACAGTGAGCTGTGATGTTCATGCTTTTTTATAAATATATATATATATATATATATATATATATATATATATATATATATATATATATATATGTATTATAAAGCATTATTTCATATTATATATCTATAATACACACGTTTATCATGAAATACTCGTTTTGTAAATAGCTGATTAGTGAACCACTCTTAGTTAAAAGTGGAAAGTACACATTTAAAATATTTCAAACACCATCTGCTATTGAAAACTTTTGTTTGACATATTGTAGCAGCTTGCCAGCTGATGGGAATTCTCATTTTGTCACTGTCTGACTGAAGAAATCCTCAGCTGATGAATTGTTTATGCTCTCTGTTGAATATCACTGACATGCAAGCATTTTGTCCCCTTCAAGGAGGATTTTGTTGCAATTTTCAATTATCTGACAGCAGCTAGAAATCTGGCATGATAAATACCATAGCATTGATTGAGTTTCGATCCCTGTGCTCTCTGTCTCTCCTGGTGCATTACTTACTGACAGCCACGTCACACAAATCATGTCTCTTTTCATTGTGAATGTTGACTGCATGACAGTAATCTCAGAAACATGACTTATTTTCTTAAACCAGGCTGGGATTGTTCTCCCTTATGGTATTACTTGGTTTATGGCTGTATCTGACCTGTGGGTTTTTATATTCATTAGAAATTGTTCATTGAAAATTAGTGATTATTATCAATATGCATAGTCTGCAATATTGATAGACAGCAGGATCAAATATAGAGGACCTTCATGTATAGAAAATGTTGAAATTGGGTATTAGGTTATGAGCAAGAAATTTATTAGAGTCTCTTTTACTGAACTAAGAGTGAGTGTGCATTGTGTAGTTTGCAGTGTGCAGTGTGTGCGTGTGTGCGTGTATGTGTGTGCGTGTGTGTACATGTGTGTGCGTGTGTGTGCATGTGTGTGTGTGTGTGTGTGTGTGTGCATATGTTTGTATGAATGGCAGTATTGCTGATATGATGGGTATATGAAGCTGATCTGCTAAATAAATACAGTTTTCATAGCTGGGATTCATCAGAAGTGAGCATTTCGTATCCCTTCAAACATAGAGCATCTATGTCATTTGTACTAAGGCACTATATTATCTGACACTTAACTATGCCTCAAACTAATAAGTTTCTCTGCAAGAAGACATATTTATTATTGTATTTATTTATTTTATTTTATTTTGCTTTTGTTTGCATTGTTTGCTCGATTGAGTTTAGTAAATAACCCTTATCACAGGAGGCACAGGGTGCAAAGTTCCAACATATTGCTAACATTTTCAAACAAACATTCAGTAAAATATGTGAACAGATGTTCAATAATTAAACATAAATGTGATAATTAAATTACATTCTTATGAAAGTTGAGCCAACTATTGCAGTATAAAAGATACTTATGCAATGGTAGATGTTGAATGTTGAGCATTTGAAGAAGTGTTATTAGTTGTTGTTGTGTCTTTCGGCTTTTCCCGGTTAGGGGTCGCCACAGCGGAACTCCGGTCCACTAATGATTGGCAGTAGATTTTTACGTGCCGAGTTGTTGGCCCTGACACACAACCTTCAATGAAGGTAAGCCCATTCATGTATGTCTCCACACAGAAGATGCTCTAACTGAGAATCAAACAGGACAACGTCTTACTGTGAGGCGACAACGCTACCACAGCACCACCACCGCAGATAAGAAGTGTATTAGTGGGAGTGCCAAATATAGTACATCATGTAATTAATGCTTAGAAATTTAAAGTAATAGAGGTGAGGGAATGAACTAGGTAGGACAGAAAATGATATTGTAGTCAAGAGGTGGGGTATAAAATAGGCTCAGACACATATATATGGTTGTATATTGCTGGGAGACGTTATCAAAACTGTTCAGGTATTGGCAAAGACTGATTGCAGGGTATAGAATTTTGACTGAAGAGAAATGGTTTAACGATATGGTAAAGTGAAGATAACACTGGCATTTATCCTGGAGATGTATAGTAAAAAATACACTGATTTGATAAGTAAAGCTTTAGTTGTTTTTTAAATCTAATAGGTTTTGGTAGTTGCGGATTGTGGTTCTGTAATTAAGCTAAACTATTTCAATCTAGCAAGTCACCTGCAGTATTAGACGATTTGATTACAGTGATTAGTGATTTTTCTCTAGAACATAAAATTCTACTGGGGAGTAGTGTTGGATCAAGTTGTTAAGGGCTGAGCAATTTCCTGGCTTATAGAGAACTCTATGTATTGTAGTTAGTTTAGAAAGAGCTAGGTCATGTGGTAATTCTAACAGTTTAATTCTCTGAGGATTAGACAGTGGAATGTTCTGTTGTTATAGTTTACTACAGATTTGGTTCTTTTATTATAACATTGCTCAGGTCTGCACAGCTGTGAGACTTGAAGTTTAGTAAAGATTAGGGCACAGAGAAGAGAGATGGCAGTACATCTATAAGTAGAGACTATATGTCTTCCTGTTTATCAGTGAGCCAGATGTTTATACATTTACAATGTACCTAGTTTTTTTTTATTTTTAACCATGTATAATACATGGTAGTCAAATTTTAGCTGGTCATCTATGATGACAACAAATAATTTTACGTGGTTTACTTGTTCTATGATGATGTTTTTGGCAGAGACAATAATGAACAGTTTTGTTTTGGGGGAAATGTGTTTTGGGGTGAAAAGTAGTAATTTAGTTTCTTTAGGGTTTAGAAGTAGTTGTGAATTATTTAACCATGTTTTCAATTAATAATAATGATTTTTGTGTAAGGTCATCAACATACCGAACTATTGTAGCATTTTTTGCAGCTGTGTAAACGTAGTTGATGAGTATGCTGAAAAGTGTAAGGCCAAATAGAAATGCTCTGGAAATTTAGAAAAAGAGTTGTCACAGTCCAATTAAAAAACTACACAGACAACCACAGACTTTTGACGACCTTTATTGTAATGAATAATAAAATATTAAACATGAAAACTTTATTGAAACAATCAAATTGAACTCATTGCAACAAAATAGCATAAATAAACATAAGGGCAGCATGCCCGCTCACCCTTGGATATGCACCATCCCTCACTTGTTCACTTATTGTAATAACAAGGCAGCATCTCTGCTCACCTTAGCATATCACCAATCCAATCCTTCCACTCCAAGTCTTTCACCATCAAAAATTTCAGCACCTCAAATTCCAATTATCCTCCTGAGAGGGAACAGAAGAGGGGTAAGCCTGTCCCTCTTCTCCACCCACCAGCCTGAAAGGACTGTTCCCCCTCACACAATATCCCCTTTTACTAGATCCTCCACCATTAACCCTGAAATTAAGGTTAAACAAATCAAGACCTTATTCACTGAGATGAACCCCATCCATCCTATACCACATGGGATCCCTGTTCTCAAACTTCACGTGCCATATAGAATCCACCCCCACTTCTTTCAAATATTTTGCCACCGTAAAATTAACATACTTCTGAGCCCTCTCCACCACAGAAAAAATGTCTGCCTCCCTCCAAAACAACCTAGGAATAATCTCAGTCCAAAGCAAAACCACTGATGGATAAAGCCTTCTCAATGCTAAGACATCCTCGCAAATGTGATAACCCAACTGCCTTTTCGGAATTCTACCCAAATTATTCCACCCTAAATGACTCAGCAAAACATGCGGCAATCCCCTCTGAGTCTGCAACATGGTAAATACCTGCAATATCCGGCTCCACATCAACCCTCTAACACCATGCCAGGTGACCTTCAGTCCGAAATGCTCCAAAGCCAAATTCATTCCATTGCATCTATTCACCACATGCCTATCTGCCCAAAATACGAAAGAATGACCCAAGATGATGACCCTTCTTTCACCTAAGAGACAAAAAAAAATTCAACTGAAACTTCTCACCAAACTACTTAATATAAGTCTAAAAGGCATTGGAAGACCACTGTCCCACCCTCTTGATAACATCAATCAAGCTTTCTCCCTTTGGTAAATCTGATACCCTACCCATCCTGAAAGAATAGGAAGAAAACATATCCCATTTTAGACCAACACTACAAAGAGCCCTTCTCATAATCAAGTTCAATTTCTCACCCGTCAACGCCCTACCACCTACTGATGTGAAAACTAACCCTTGAATTCTACCTCCTTTAGCCACCCACAATCTCTTTCCCCACACCACAGGACATCTCCAACTTGACTCAACCTCTTCCAATACTATCGGCATCCCCTTCCCTTCCTGATCCTTCTTTGAAGACCTCAACCTAATATGCACCACCCTGGGCAATATAAGCACATCATCCCACAGCAAGGAACCCAACAACTCAGACACATGAAATGCCCCACAGTATATCCACATGCTTACCATACTCCACACCACATAATAATCCAAACAGCCACATACTCTACCTAAACACCTTAACAACATTCTTAAAATCCCCTTAGTCACAGGCCATCTCCTATCTTTAGCAGGACCTTCAACTCTACCCCAACCTTTCAATACTCACCCCACATCCATGACCTAGTCCAGTCTTCTAATTTGGCCAACCGGGCAAACACCCCAATAGCTGCTAATGCCACCCTCACCTTTTGAACTGCCTTACCCTGCTTCCGCAAACTGGCTAAATAATGCAACAACAAACTCTCTGATCACTCACACTCTTGATCCGGTAACTGCCTCAAAAAAGTGTCAAAATCACACAATGCCCTACTGTAAGCTCTTCTTGTAGATACTGCCCATGACTGTTGCACCAACCTGCCGATTACTACTGGCCAATCTGCCAAATTTCATCTGGAATGACAGAGGGATGCAATGCTGCTGTTGGAGCCACCTGCCAAAATCTGCAAAGCTGAAAATGAGACAAACTGTCAGTTATCTCATTCTTAACCCCAGCCACATGTAACCCTGTAAATGAAAAGTTAATCAACAAACTTTGCAACACAAGTTTACAAAGAACCAATAACAAATGAGGGGATTTAGCTGTCTTAGCCTGCACCATTCTCACCACCACAATATTGTCTGAATAAACACCACCCTCCTTCCTCTCAAATGATCCTGCCATACCACAGAACCCACCCAAATTGGCATCTACTCCAAAAAGGCAACATCCCATTTCCAATCTTTAGACCAATGAGCAGGCCATGGCACTGAAAACCATTGCCCCGCAAAGTAAGCTCCCATGCCCAAACCCCTGGCTGCATCTGTAAACAATTGCAGATCCCCTTGCCCTACCCAATCCAACTACCAAAAATGAGATCCCATTAAACTGATGTAAAAACTTCATCCACAAAGCTAGATCCTCCCGAGCTAACTTACTGACCCTTACTCTGTGGTGCTTACTCTTACCCCCCTTTCAAGAGAAAAGCCAGAGACTGGCAAAATGTACATCCTGGATGTACCACACTGCAAGCAAAGTTTATCAAGCCCAACAATTCCATCACAACCCTCACATGAACCTTACTCTTGGACATCACCCAGGTGACTATCTCCTGTAGCCGAACCACTTTGTCCTCTGACAAATTAAATAAATCCTGTCTTGCATCCATTGTCAAACCCAAAAAAATCCAACAGCTTTGCCAGACCTTCCAGCTTATGCTTAGCCAGTGGTATTCCCAAGGCCTCACACATCCCCACAAACTCCTGCATTGCCACCTGGGCCCCTTTTCTTTCTTTTCCCACCAACAAAAAGTCATCTAGATAGAGAACTGCTTGCTGCCCATCTACCCTATGCTGCCATATCCAATGCAGTGCTGAGCTAAACTTCTTGTAGAACACGCCACTGCACACTCCATAGGCATGGCAATGCCAAAATAAAAACTATCACTCACCACCCTGCCCAATAATGGCCAATCCTCCTCCTGCCTCGGCAGCAGGTGAAAAGCCGACTCAGTATCTACCTTAATCAGCCAGGGATACTCAAAACTCCTAATGATGCAGACCGCATCATCCAAGGATGCATACGTCACTTTAACCTCTTCCCCAGGGATGAAATCATTAACAGACTTGCCTTCAGGGTACAACAAATGATGAATTAAATGAAACTCACCCAGCTTTTTCTTGGGAACCAATCCTAGTGGTGACACTTTAAATTCAGGAAAAGGTGGCCAATCAAAAGGGCCCAACAATCTCCCTGCCTGACACTCCTTCTCAGTCAAAGCTTGCAAAACATCCATCCTTCCTTCAGATACCTCAAGTTTTTCCCCACCTTACCATCACCCACCAAAGTAAACTTAATTGAAACCCCTCCTAGAAAAACCCTCAATTAATTCTCCAGCCACAGCTGGCAGCAGATAATTTGCCAGCAGCTCCTTCAAGGCCTAAACCTTAATAGGTGAATGGGTCCCCTGGAAGTCCCCTACCTCCACTAATGGACCCCTCCTTTTGCCCCGAAAATTAGCCCGGCTGTGTACTCCCTGCAATGCCATACTAGGATGACCCCAACCTTTTGAGACTGGAAAATAAGATGCCTGCCCACCAAACTGACCACCACCCCCACCACATTGTGTGGCTACATGCACCCCCATGCACTTAGAATAAGCATGGGAAAATCTGCAGCCTACATATGAACACCTCCCTGCATTAAAGGCCCAACATATCCCTGCACCCCCTTTCGCTGGCTGAGTCACCCTGTTACCAAGCCCAAAAGCATCCATCATGGTAGAAAGACAAATATCCAGGTATCTGACTTCCCAATGCATGGATTTGTCAACCGCCTTTCGTTTATGAAACTTCTGGTTGTACCAAAATCATGCGTTACCTGGCCGTAACTTCTGTGCCTCCTGTATAGTCAAAAAATAGGCCAAGAACAGAAGGGTCAACGAATTATCACTCTCAAAACACACTACCATGTAGTATATAAATCCCAAGATCCAATTATCCCATGTTCTAGACTGAAACCTACCCACCCGCTTCCAGCCTATCTGCCAGTGCTGCCAATAGGTCCTTCCCATTACCTGACTCTGCTTCCATCAAATGCTGAACCCCATCCGCATCAATCAACTCAAAAATATCAATAAATTCCCCTTTCCAAATTTTCTCCCTCACTACCATCGATATGTGCAGGGTCAATAGAATTGGTGCTCCCTCCTGCAGTAGTGTATGCATCGCCAACCAGTCCCCCGGCTGCGACCTGAACTCTGACACTACCTCGTCTAGGCCAGGCTCCAAATCCTCCTCTAACAACAAAAAGGTATTATCAAAACCCAAATCACAATCAGCTAGAGCCACCAAGCCCCTACCCAATGTAGTGCCTTGTATACCCCCACTCAACCCTGAATCACTCCCCGTAACTGCACCTACAGCTTCTACCCCCACAAAGCCTGGTGAATTATTAACTGTCGAAGATGAAGGTGCTGCCACCGGCATCTCAACCTCCATTGTTGTCTTTTCCATTGCCATCTGTCTGGCTCTCTTAGCTCTCAATGTCCAAGTTCTGGTCCCCGCCTGTTGCTTCCTTTGAGTATTCAGACCTTGGGTACTAGCTGTCAGACCATCTTTAGGGATCTCTCTCAGCAGGTCTTCCACTTGTGCCACAATGCTGGCCCACTTCTGTCTCAATGCTTCTGCTATGATCAGCACTCACCCTAGAGAAAAGAAATAAAACACAGTCAGAGCAGGAAATACATAAATCTTTATTAAAGCTAACCAGTAACATCAGTTTAAAATCTATGAATAATAAACCAAAACACTAACTACCAGCCCCTAAGTAAATTTGGTAAATTATCATACCTGCCTAGAGACAAACCTAGGACCCTATACACTGAAATCAGAACAATGTACCACTGCACCATCTGCTCTGACAATCCCTTTCACCTTATAGTCACTGCTTAGACCACGACCCCTTTTATCCATTTATTTATTTTAAATAATAATATAACTAGCTCCTTCACTAATTTATACAAAATACTCAACCCTACTAAGCCTCGAACCCAGGGCCAAGTACCCCATGACCAGAGTAATGTACACTAACCCATGAGACCTACCAACATCTAAATTCCCCCTACCTTCCAAAACCCCCCCTTAAACCAGCATCCTTACCAACGTTTACTTTCTCTTCTTCTTTCTTAAATTCCCTGTTTTGCTTTCTTTTTTTTTTTTTGGCAAGAGAGATTACTGTACCACGTTGCCTGCTCTACACCCACCCTACCTAACTATCAACTCCACTCCCTAAACTCCCTGCCTGGCACTACCACTACTTCCCCTACCTCCCACTCCACGCTAACCCTCTAAATCCTACGAATGGTATGTTAAGTTAATATTTCTTATTTATTTGTAATGCAATAGTCTTTAGAACTGCTTTCTCCCCACCTCTTTTTTTTATTTAAACCAAAGCCACCTTTGCGGCGAGATTACACATGCACAGTCCCCTCACTAGTGAGGAGCATGCATTGCTGGCTCCTTCATTCAACTACAGACACTCTGACCAGCAGGGACAACACTAACCCCACCAACAAGGATAAATACAGACTCTGAAGCCCCCAGTAACTTCCTACAACTAACGAAAAGCACAGAACAACTATTTTCCCATTTTTTTTCTTTCTTCTTTTATTTATTTATTTATTTATTATACTTCTTAAATGGACTACCTCCCAAATGTACATGCGGATGCTACGGAAACAGCCCTGCATGCCCACAAAAATGCTGCTATCACCAATGAACAGCAACAAGGAACACACAGCATCTCCTAGCCCTGCCTACCCTAAACAGCAATGAAATCCAGCCTTACCTACGGAAAAGACCAAGACAGCATGACCAACCAACATCACGCCACCCCAGCAACTTGAAAAGTGACCGCCGCACCACCCTCCATCGCAAGACAAAATACATCCAAGGACCACGCTACAGTAAGTAACGTTACACTATACTACCAGCAAAACAAACAAGAGTAAATAGCACCACTCACTTGCCCTTTACATTCAGTCTTACTGCCATACACACATCCCCCTTTCTCTCCACTTTCACTCTCTCTCTCTTTTTTTTTTTTTTATCATTATGTATACCCCATAATCCATCCTCCCCTACCCTTCCTGTACAATTTCTCTACCACAATTCCTCTTGAGAGGGAGGGGGGAAAGAGAAAAAAAAAATCTTCCTGTAGATATGACCCCAAGAACAAATTGTACTCACCTGTATGCTAGGAAATCACCCAAGGCCTACCTTTACACACCTCAGACTGTTAAGGGCATGATCTTGCTTCAACAACAAGATCACACCAAATGTGCCTCCCAACACTAAATCCCACCTCAAAAGCCCTTAAGACCTACCCATTAATCCTACCTCACTTCTTCCTTCAACTTCCCATTTGCTTAACCCTTTCCTATCGGCTCCCTACCCACACACTTAACCTATCTTACCTACCTTCCTACAACCCAAATTCTCCCTCTACCCACCCCACACTAAAGCTGTCCCGTGACAACGTCATCTGTTCCCAGACTTCATATATGGTTAATGTCCAAGTCAGTAGCCCTGCCAGTTGTGAATACCCTTCTTATGCAGACAATATACCAAAGGCAGTTATTAATCCGATGTGCATTGTAAACAGCTGATGGGTTTAGGACTATTATGCGGCAAGCTGTTGATCCAGTTATATTACAGTACCACAGCTGCACGATTCTGTGATTATCAGCACTACATAACTCTATCTGGTGCATAATATGCACATATATTTGTCATATCTTGCATAATAATTTTTAGAAACCAGACTATGTTCTGAAAATGTATTGTGACTTGGGAGACAGCTGATAATCAGGCAAAAGACTGCCATTTCAAGCACTTTAGACATAAGGCGCCTAGTCAGAAATCATAAAGTAGAACACAGTAGCATGTAGCCCGATAAATGTTAGGAAGACAGTTTGAGAGAAGATGATCTAGGAAATAATTGATGTTCACAACCAGATCTTTAGTTGTTGACCTAAAAGAAGTATGCAGTCCTTTTGTTACCAAACGGGTACTTTGAAATGACACCAAGATATGTGGCATGTCACAGAATATAGCATAACATAACCTATAAAAGCTTAGAAGTGTCCAGAGGGCAAAAAGATACGCTAAAAATATGCTGACGTATTTCTCCTGGGCAACATGTAATATCTAGCAGATATCTCCATGCTGTTCTACTTGACTTATCCTTCATAAAGTGGATATGAAATGTTGGATTCTTTGCAAGTTTAAGACCTTTGGAATGGATGGTTTTGTTTGACCTTATGTCATACCCCTCAATTTATTGTGTGTGTGTGTGTATGTGTGTGTGTGTGTGCGTGCGTGCGTGTGTGTGTGTGTGTGTGTGTGTGTGTGTGTGTGTGTGTGTGTGTGTGTGTGTGTGTGTATGTGTGTGTGTGTGTGTGTGTGTGTGTGTGTGTGTGTGTGTGTATATATATACATATGTTTATGTGTCTGTGTTTGAAGTGTCCATGTGTGTGGCAGAGTGAATGAGAAGATGCTTGTGTAACATGATGCATGGGCCACTAGTATTGACTACTACAGAACCTTTCACAGAAAACTGCTGATTTGCACTTGCGTTAGAGGTGGGACAGAGACAAATTAGCCAGTAATTGGGTCTTTCCTCATTGCAGCTAATATGTCTCTCAATATCATTTTCCTGCAGTTCTTACCACTGGTGGAGAGGCTCTTTCTGTATTGCTTGCTGACCAATGGCAGTGAACCATGGCAAGCTGCTGAAGTACAGTTAGCATCACTCAAGCAAACTTCCTCATCCAAGTAAACATTACAACCAGGCACAGGGAAGAAAATAAGTGCATCTCAAACTGCACCACAAATGAAGTTCGCAATAAAGCTCTCAGGGATAAAGGAATCTACATGCAAACTAAAATTAATTTCAACAATATATCAGCAAGGACAACAATACAAACATTTTCTTTCAGTTAGATGCAACTACCTGGCAAAACCCATGTTGTGAACCATAAAGAATACACTAATTAGTTAGGTACTGAAACAGAAGTACATATATATCATTTTTCAAATACCTTGGACAATTATTTATTCAGTTTGTTAACCGGGAAAGTCCATTGGGCCAAGGTAGCCTGTTTTCAATGGAGGCCCGAGGAGAAAAGCTCCGGGCAGAAATAGTAGTACAATATAATATAATAATTAGTACAGCATATAAGAGAAACAAATTAATTGAAAACAATTTAAATATAAGAACTAAGTCAAACACTTATATATATTTACAAGAACAAACAAATGAATGCTTATTTAGTACATCATAATTGTAGACAAAAGAATTTAAGCAAAGGCAGAGTTTAGAGTAGGATAAGAAAGAGAGAGGTGTCAGGATTCGAGTAGGATGAGTGCAGGAGCATTCCCAGAGAGAGGAGAGAAGAGAGTGGAGTAAGGTTTTAAAGGAAGGGAGATTCTGGGTAGTTCTAATGTGAGGGGGAAGAGAGTTCCATAATCTAGCAAGGGAGAATGATAGTAAGAGTTGCCCAGGTGCGTGTAAAGGTTTGTAAAGTTCCAAGAGGTTTTGATTTGTGGATCTAAGTGTTCTGTGTGGCTGGTGAAGTTTTAAGGAAGAGGAGAGTGATGGACAGCTAGAGGGTTTAAAAATGAGCTTGTGTGCTACTGTTAGTTGAATTAAAGTTAGATAGCCTGGGAGTTCCAACCAGTTTAGTGCATGGAGGGTGTTACAATGATGAGTGGAGGATTTGGATCCTGTGGCAAACTTGGAAATGTTATTATAGCATGAGGATAATTTTGATTTCAAGGTTGATTGGAGAATACTGAGTAGTGGTGCTCCATACAAAAGGGAGGGGATAAGGTAGGTAGGAGATAGGAGTTGTCTGGATGAAAGAGAGACGTAGCGTCTGTGTCGATAAAGCACAAGACATAGTTTGAGTGAAAATTATTAAGGTCACAAGCTGAGTCACTTTTGTGCAAGGGAACTATGACTGATATTTTCCTCAATGTGGAAAAATGACATTCTTGTCTGTGGTGATTAGTTCTAAAAGTAGATAAATAGACAAGCAGAGTATTTTCCATCCATGTTTTGACACTGTAAACTGCTTCTTGAACTAAATGTTGCATATTCTTGCATCTGTAAATCTGTTTATTTTGTTAACCTATCCTTGTATCTGTAAATGTGTTTTATTAATTTCTTATGTGATCCTTTTCACCTGGGCTGTGCCAGCAAATGGCCCATTGAGATCAGTGCACTACCCTGGTAGACAGATATAAATATATAAATAAATAGGGCAGTGATGGCAGCTTTAGTTTCATAAGGTTTCAAACACCGTGAAGGTAAACAGACGCTAACTTTAAGCGAGGGAAAATGAAAACTTGGATGGGAGGTACCAGTAGCACAGGAAGACAGACTTAATACTACTGAAACAGAAACATGCTCCCAAGATTAAGACATGCAGTCACATCTTTCCAAAACTGAGGATGCAATTTATTTACAAAGAAGACTTGGTCTAATTTCATACTTTCTTGAATGTTTCAAAATGTTCTACAGTTCTGTGTAAGCAATGTACTTTCCAATCTTTATGAATTGAAACTGAAATCATTTTTAATCACTTTGTGACCCATGGAAGAGAATGATTTTGCATACCTATACCGAAGAGGAGTCATGGAATTGCACAGATAAAGAAACATATTCATAAATGATTAAGCTGTATTATCAAACTGGAGAGACTGATGCAAGTACCAATGAACTCATGTATAAGCTTATATGAAAGAAACAGAAATAAAAGGTTTCTTTCTTCATTATAACAATTAAATTATTATCTTAGTAATGTAAGACTGGTTCTAGCATAAGAACACTAGATGAGCTGCAAAAAGGTTAGGCTTTATTGATGAAGACAGGATAATATGAGGCTTGCAGAAGTGCACCCAGTTAGAATAGCCTCTTTATAGATATACCCCCGGATTCTCAAAAAATTGCACGGAGTTCAAGATCGGTGCAGGAACTCAAGCAGGCAATATGTCTGTGGTGTGATCCAGGAACAGCCTGCAGGGGCGTGCACGAGTGCTCCTGCACTAATCCTGCACGGTCTAAGCCCTGGTATGCAAATCACCCCATTTGCAGAAGAAATATATGCAAATGAGCTGATATTGCAATCCAGGAAGCTTGCAATAGTCCATGCAGGACTAGTGCTATCTGCAGAAATGTACTCGGTTAGTAACCGAGTACAGTTCTGGAAATTCCAAAATGGAGCTATGACAGCTCCGAATAAAGGCTGCATATCATGTAGGAAGCATGCCAATGGCCAAGATAAGGCCATTAGCATTGCAAACGTAAAAATAAATACAAAAATCAACTTTAATATTTTTTTGCCGATCTCGGCTGTTTAAGTGTAGGGCAGTGGAGTGCAAATGGGATCGGGGGAAAACAATAAAATAAACCTAAAATAAGCAGACTAACTAAAATCACTATTCTGCCATGCAAGTCAATGGCAGGCAGAAGACAACCTGGCCAGTGAGCAGTGGTTGCTAAGGGGGGAGGCTCAGTGTAAGTCATGTAACTAAGCATTAGCAGGCAATCCTATGCAAATGAGGGGAATGATAATGAATCCCAGTTTTCCCCAGCATGTGAGTCAGGTTCCAACAGTGTAAGAGTAGGAATAGCATGGTGCAAGCCTAGGAGGTAGGTGACATCATGGGAATGTGTGTCAGGCGTATTGTAAATGGATTGGAGCCCATGGCTCGGGTTTGCTCCTAGCTTAGCACAGCTAAGTTAGGGTGTGTGTGTAAACTTACGTAGCACTCTTTACAAAGCCTAAACGGGTGTGCGCGCCGCTCACCGGGTTTTACAGGAAGAAAAAAGAGGTTAAACCAGGAAATAGCAGCACTGTGCACATTTGAGCACTCTGTTTGCGCGGGGCACCCACGGACTTAAACAGGAAGGCAATGGGAAGGGAAAACACCAGTAGGAAGGTAATCGAGGAGAACTAGCTTAGATGGCAGGTGAAATGTATCAGAATCAGCCAATTACACAGGCAGCAGACCAGCCCATCCCAGAATACTACTACAAACTAAGCAAACACCTTCCCCATGGTTTTTCTCACACTCTACACCACCAACGTATACAAGGGGGAAATTTTAACAACCAAACCTACAAAATGAGAAGGACTGCAGCAAGCAACATAGAACAACATGTGCAAGAGGCTGAGGGTGGTGAGGATGTGAATGCTGCAGATTAACCCACAGTGAGGAGACGGAGAAGATTGTACAGACCCAGGGTAACCTACCAGGGGCTACATGAGCTGGAGATATTGGAGCTCTATAGGGTGGACATAGACATCCTACAGCAAATTGTTGAGCTGTGCTGGCCATACCTGCCACACCAAACTGACCGAGGGGAACCCATCCCAGTGGATACTAAGGTATGTGTAGACCTAGGAATACTAGCCACAGGTACCTCCCAAAGCTCAACTGGGGATATCATGGGGATCTCACAGGCATCAGCATCCAGAGTATTCCACCAGTTCCTTGATGCCATGTCAGCACATGCCAGTGAGCACATATATTCCCTTAACACCCATGAGGTGTTGACCAGCAATATGCGTCTCTTCCACCAAAGAGCAGATTACCCTGAGGTAGTGGATGCTATAGACTGCACGCACATATGCATTAAAACACCACCCGGTGATCAGAGTAGGGCCTACATCAACCGCAGGGACATCCCCTCCATCAACTGTCAGGTTGTATGTGATGCCCAGGGCATTATAATGAATGCGTGTGCTGGCTGCCCTGGAAGCTATGACGATTCCCACATATGGCATCTGACTTAGCTGTAACAGAGATTTGCCAATGGGGACATCCCCTACGGTCACCTAGTGTAGGCTGCTGGTTACACACTGGAGCCGTTGCTGATGACATCCATTAAAAATGTACACACACCTCAACAAGAATACCATAATGGGGCACACACACAGACCAGATATATAATAGAGCATGTGTTTGGGATAATCAGGTCACGGTTCCGGTGTCTGAACACATCTGGTGGAGCCTTGCAGTACTCACCAGCTACATGTACCCAAATTGTTATGGTATGTGCTATGCTACACAATATGATCCTGTGGAAACAGCTGCAGCAGGAACAGCAGGGGGCAGGGCCAAACAGCTCCCCACCAATGCCAATGCCTGCACTGGCACAGAGGAGGAACAATCTGAGCCTGCCCCAGTAGGCAGATGGAAGTGTGCCCAGTATGCCGAGGCTGCAGCAAATAGACAAAGCATAGCACATACACTGACACAGTAGGGAGCCAGGGAATGGCACCTCTCTCTCTGACTCGCACATACAGTAAAAGGGATACCAAAATGACACTACCTGTGCTCAACCATGTATAGGGATTGTACTATGTGCATCTGACATAGGCAGCCCTCCAGCACCATCCGCAAGTTTGGCACACCCATAAGGTAAGTCATCAACCTACCAATTGCTGAATTAAGTAGAATGTGTAGTTACCTGTATCTATGGTATGGATGTGAGCATGCATGGGAATTGGGTGATTGAATGTTATGGCAGCAGACAGTAAACACCCATAGTGGCACCATACCATCTGTAACACATACTGGAGTCACCATAGTAGCCAGTACTACACAGGGTGATAAAACCCACTGCAGGACTTTTTGCTGAGCAACATGTGTGTCCATAAGACCCACACATTCCAGTTAGGGCGGTTCACATACCCAACAACAGTCTCAGCCAGCAGGACAGGTATAGACAAACCCAAACAGAGCCTGTGCCATGGAACCTGAATGATGGCTATGGTTCACCTCCCCCCAGGTCTACACAGACAGACTACAGCAGGGCAGGCAGTGGGATGTTAGTTCTGAAGGGTAGGAAGTCAGACAATAATATGTAAGGCAACCAAAGCCACGATCTGTAGTACACTGGTATGCCCCTAGTCAGCATGATAGTTAACAATACAGAATGAAATGGAGTACCTGACATACCAGTACAGTCATAGCAAATGTGTACAAGTGTCACGTGTGCCCCCCACATCCTACATAGTAATGTAATAACAGTCAGGTGTGCCCCCCTACCCTGTGTTGAAATGTAGAAACAGACCGGTATGCCCCCCATATGTAGTAATGCAATAACAGTCAGGTGTGCCCCACCCCATCCTGTGTAGAAATGTAGAAATAGTCAGGTGAGCCCCCCACCCTACATAGTAATGTAATAACAGTCAGGTGTGCCCCCCAACCCTTTGTAGACATGTAGAAATAGACCGGTGTGCCCCCTCCATGTAGTAATGTAATAACAGTCATGTGTGCCCCACCATCCTGTGTAGAAATGTAGAAATAGTCGGCTGAATCCCCCCCATCCTATGCAGAAATGTAGGAACAGTCAGTGCCAAATGCTTGATGGATACCCTGCAGAAACAGCATGCCACCTGTCGGTGAACAACACCAAAGTCAGCACTGCAGTACAAACTACCTGGACTTGATCCACACATTAAATACAGAAGGCCATACTGGGCATGCTCTCATACTTAGAGAAATGAAAGCAATGTCAGTCAGCAACATATTGAAAGGTCATACTGGGCATGCTCACTCACTAAAACACATGAAGGCCATGTCTGCAAATACCAGTGGACCAGACATATCTGACAGTTGCAGTTGTAAGTGCAGACATTCGTCAGTATGCACCATGAATGCCTTGCACACACAGTGGATAGGAATACAGACATATATGTAAGGACAACACACTATAATAAGCCAAAGGTAGGCATACATAGATGTGTGGAAGAGGGTGACTTTGACAAGGAGCCATCCAGGCCTGTCTCAACCAGCACAGAGCCAAAGGGCTCCAAACACATGAGGTTCAGATGTCACTCACTGCAGATACTAGCCACCAGTATCTGTCAGCATTACAGACTTTTGGTGCACGTGCCAGCTGTGAAACATGACTGTACAAGGAAGTAGTCATCTAGCAGCTGTATACATGTACCTGTAAATTATGACCCTGTGTCTACCCGCATGTGGTGTGTCAACCTCTAGATGAATGGGTTATGGCCCATGCACACACACTGCCCTCCCCATAGCCCTACTATGACAAGCCTGCTAAGGTCATCCACTGTGAAATACACCCTTGGGAGAGTTGTAGCTCAGTAATATCCATGGCACATACCATAACTTCATATTGCTGTAGTGTAATGGAATGGGTAGGTAGGAGTTCTATTCCCTGACATGGCAAGTGTGTGTGTGTCTGTCTGTGTAGAGAGCAATGCTTTTAGGGTAGTCACACTCCCTACAATTCAAATGCTCAACTTTGGCAAGGCTGCTGATGTCATCCACCTAGAAATACACCCCTGGGAAGGATGTAGCTCAGTAATCTCCATAGCATGTCCTGTAACTGCATACTGCTGTAGTATGACAAGTTGGACAGCTGGTCTAATCCCAGACATGGCAAGTGTGTGTGTCCATATGCATAGAGAACAATGCTTTATAGGGTAGTCACACTCCCTACAATTCAAATGCTCATCTTTGGCAAGGCTGTTAATGTCATCCACCTAGAAATACACCTCTGGGAAACAGGCAGCCAAGTAAGCTCTGTATCGTGTGCTGTAACTGCATGCTACTGTAGTGTGATAAATTAGTTAGGTAGCTGTTTTAATCCCAGACATGGCAAGTTTGTGTGTATGTCTGACTCTGTCAGTGTAGAAAACAATGCATTTTAGGGTAGTCACATTCCCTACAATTCAAATGCTTGTCTATGGCAAAGCTGCTGATGTCATCCACCTAGAAATACACCTCTGGGAAGCCTTTAGCCCAGTAATCTCCATAGCACATACTGCTGTAGTGTGATAAATTAGTTAGGTAGCTGTTCTAATCCCAAATATAGCAAGTGTGTGTGTCTGTCTGACTTTGTGTAGAGAGCAATGCTTTTTAGGATAGTCACACTCCCTACAATTTAAGTGCTCATCTTTGGCAAGGCTGCGTATGTAATCCACCTAGAAATACACCCCTGGGATGGATGCAGATGAGTGATCTCCATAGCGTGTCCTGTAACTATCTACTGCTGTAGTGTGATAAATTAGTTTGGTGTTCTAATCCCAGACATGGCAAGTTTGTGTGTGTGTCTGTTTAACTGTCTCTGTGTAGAGAAAAATGCATTTTAGGGTAGTCACACTTCCTACATTCAAATGTTCATCTTTGGCAAGACTGCTGATATCATCCACCTAGAAATACACATCTGGGAAACATGGCACCCACTAATCTCCGTAGCATGTCCTGTAACTGCATACTGATGTAGTGTGATATGGAACTCTGGTAGGGTTCTATACCTGCCCATTGTGATTCTGAATGTTTTGTGTGTGTTCCAATGTCTGTGCAGGGAACAATGCATCTTAGGTTAGTCACACTCAGTACATTTCAAATGCCCTACTTTGGCAATCCTGCTGATGTCATTCATTGTGAAGTACACCTTTGGGGAATGTGCTCTCTAGCAATCCATGTGGTGTGTCCTACAACAGATCCATGCTGTAGTGTGATATGGACCTCTGTTAGGTGTTCTCTACCCACACATGTCAGTTGTGGATGTTTTGTGTGTGTGTGTCACTGTCTGTGTAGAGAGCAAAGCATTTTAGCCTAGCCCCACTCACTACAAGTCGAATGTCCTACTATGCCAATCCTGCTGATGTCATCTAGTGTGATATGCACCTTTGGGGAGAGGTACTCCAGTAATATCCATGGCATGTACACCTATGTAGTGCTGTAGTGTAATAAACTAGTTAGGTAGGGGTTCCACTCCCAGCAGGTGTGTGTATGATACCTGGGCCCAATGTGGAGTGGGTTTTGCAAATTTCTTATATGGTGGCCCTAGTATATATCACAGTGTCCACCATACAGGGATGTGAAATAGCCGAGAGGCTAGTGTGTAAATCCATACCCATACATGACATCAAGGCCAGGCAATCACAGTTAGAAACCCCAGTATTACCCAGAGCACACTCTCAACCCATGTCCCATACACACATACCTAGGCAACAGTACGCTGAATATTGACTACTGATAGTAACTATGGAGTGATTGCAGTGGGCAACAGAGGGCATGGCACTTTGTCCAATAGGCACATACATGCAAACAGTGCACCTTCCCCATGTTCCCCACTGGGCACCTGCAACACCTGTGGTGCCATCACATGTGACCCACAAAGGACATACCATCCTGGAAAACATGCCCTGTGTGGACAGATGCCACTTACACCAGGGAATGCTGTTAGCATGCTATCAATGTAGATGCAGGGTAAACCTGCCATCCATTACCAGTTCCCGCCATAGGTGGCCAAGACTGGCACATCTGCTGATAATCTGTGTACACAACATGGGCCAGACAAGCCAGGTACGGTTCCACATGTCACTGTACATGCATGTGGGAGGTGTGCACATCACAGACACCATCCATATCATGGACTAAGGAATATATACATGGCAAGTGATGCACAGCATTGGCCACACACAGTTGTCACCCAGGTGAATAGATGGGGGAATACAATACCCACCTGTGTGAGAAAATGCAGAAACCACAGCCCTGACCCACAAAGCTGACCATCATCATGTGACCTGATGCCAAGGTATACCCATCACCTAGCCTTGTATAGCCATCTGGCACAGTTGGCACCACACATCTTTGCAGAAATGCACCCATGCATGTCAGTACTGGCACCCTGTGTGTTTGTGTGCATGCTGTATGATGCGTATGATCACATCCACACTCACTACAACCCCCATTGGTATACTGAAACATGTTGTCTGATGTCAGACACCTCCCCATACCCTTTGCCCATATCACCTCTGTATGACCCCTGTGGTGCATGTGATACCTGCACAGTATTGTGTTGTGGCAATCTCATTAGTGATGGGTTGTATTCCTGGCCCTGCCAAGTGTGTCAATGTGTGTGTGCATCCCTGTGAGAATGTGGCTGTGTTGTCACTGGCAACTGTACATGTGGACAGGCATGTATACTACACCTACCGTATAGCTACCATATCCCTGCTGCAGATGTCACTCACCAGCACATATACATTCTGGGGGCTCTACATCATGTGACCTATGTGGTGCATCCAATAACTGCATAGAAATGGGATAGTACGACACAGGCAGCAGGGGTTTGATACCCTGTGCTGGTAGGTGTGTGACACAAACATGCTTAGGTTTTACACTCCCACCCCTCCTGACATGTCTTTGCCTCTGACTGCCTCTCTCACTCCCTCTCTGGTGGATGTGGAGACTTACACCTGCATTGCTTAGGCAGCAGCATGTGTATTTTCAGTGATGCACATGACCAGCTGATGACCTCTGCACGAATTGCAGCCCTCCCCTAGCTGATTGCATGTGGAACAGCTGTGGTAACATTCCCATAGCCAATTGCATGCAAACACACTCCAATATCTAGGAACATTGCATTGGTGTTGGCCCTTTTCATTTAGTGTGAGCAGGAACTTGATCTGTTGCTTGGCAATCAGCATCTCAGATGGATTGGGGATTTACCTCTAACAACATACTCTGTGGAAACAGGGCAATACTCAGGAGGGGGATGTGCCTGACGTGACTACAGACTGTAAGTGCTGCTATACTGCATGTGGAGTAATGTTGATTTAACAGTGTGTGTGTGGATATCGTTGTCCTACATGTTTTACTACCTGCCATGTCACTTCTATGTTTATGAGGAATCCACATTTGCAGGGTCATCTGCAGATGGGGCAGTGTGTTGTGCCCTTGGGTTCATGTATTACCCACAGAGCAAGTATATGTGAAATGCAGAAGGTAGTGTGAGGATTTCAGTCTGTAGATGGTGAAAGCCGTGACACTTACTGACTTCATATTCATCATAGGACATATGTTGCAACAAACCCGGTTACAACAGTAAATGTAAGAGGTTATCACAACAGCATGTCAATATTGGCCCTATGTATGTGCTTTGAGCTACAACTCTGTTAACCTTTGTACATATGTCGTGCATTAAGAGGTGCATATGTGCTGTACACCATCATTAGTGTCATCATATCTAATAACAAGCCAGTGAGATATCAGAATGCTACACATGTTAATTACAGTAGGGGTTATATTTGATGGCATAACCTGGATATTCTTTCATTGTTTATACAGTACTGAGGTCTGTGTACCTATGGTGAATGTTGACAGTGTGTGTATTGTTAATATGTTCTTTAGCCTGTGTGCAGACTGTGGTAGATGTCATTGTTAAAGGTCCCACCCTATCTGATGTTACATGCTGCTCCACTGTATGTTACCGTATTGGCTTACATATATGTAGATCCATACACACACATGTCCCATAACATAGACAGCCATCAGACTAAACTGTGTAGCAGCCCAGTATATGAAGGGTTAGTATGTGAGTGGCACATATGAGGATGGTATTGAACAGATAGTCCATATACTATAATTTTATGCTAGCTTACCATATGTGGCTGTGTTCACATTGGTTGTGGTTATGCACTTTCACACAGGTGTATCTTACCTTGTGCTGTGATATGCTTGCAGAGCCTGATATATATGCAGGTACATCTGCATTCCCCCACAGGAGATCTAAGCCAGTGTTGAGCCAGTCTGCCTGTAGCCAGCACAGTGCATTGTTACATGCCTAGCAGCTTAGTGTACTTACTCAGTGAGATATCATGTGCAGATACTTGCCAGATGTACTGCTGCCGGGCCTCCCTTAACAGTCATGTATGTCAGACAGAGCAGTGGGATGCTGTACATATGTATGTCAATATCTAGTTGGTAGTATGTGGCCATGGCACCCCTGTACCAGTGGTTATTATGTGTCAGGCCAGACAGGGTTGTGTGAATGCATAACCTATGGTGGCATATGTATACCACTCGTTAAGTGTTATACCCATCTACATGGCTGTTAACATGCATATTGTCATGCATGGTACACATGTTTTGCACTAAGGGGTTCTGTGTATACCTCTGGACTGTAAAGAGTGTTTCAGAATGTACACATATATTGACCAATATCTGTTCTGCAGTCCACAAAGGCATTACATGCTAGCAGTTGTACTTTACTATGATGTCCTTAGGATGTCTGTCAGTAGCCAATGGCACACGTGGAAAGCACATGTGACGTCCCACACACACCATGTCTGTGAAGGCAATCCCAATTACAGTAGCAATAGTCTACTAATGTATCTGCTATACATACCTGGCATCCACTTGCACTACGAAGTTGGGACTATAGTGGCTGGGATAGAGCTACACACCATGTCCAGGACATATAGTGAGAATATCTGTACATATAATCATCTATATATATATATATATATATATATATATATATATAATTACACATGTACATATCAACATATATAGATGGGTATGTATATGTACATAGATATACATATACACACCGAGATATATACATATACCATATACAATACGAAATTGAGAAAAAGAAAAATACTAATGCTTTCTTCAAACACTCTCTAATATGTGACAACATGTCTTTAAAATTTTTTGTTTTGGAACGAGTTACCAGTGACCCTAGGGGAGGTGACTGGGAAACTTACCTGGAAACTAGAGAGTTGACTTGGCAACTTAAATTAGATGCTTCAAGAAACCCAGGAATGAATGAGAGCATCAGTATTAACAGTATACTGAAAATGAAAAGGAACAAATTATAAACAATTTTTAAGGTTTTTGTTTGTGTTTAAAATTTATGAATGTTCATGAATATTTACATTTAATTACATCATACTAGTTTTTAAAAGAAAGATTAATGTATTAATTAATTCATTTATGTATTTGGTTATTAGTATTAGAAAAAATTTCAATTACAAATGAATTGATTTAATTTTGTATTAATGTTACATAAACATTTGTGCAATAGTAACCACAAATATTGTGGTTACCTTTTTTAGTACAATATTTACATTTTATAGTTAAGAAACTACTTTTATTGATGTGTTTTTAATTCATGACTAATAGAGATTTTTAAGTGCTGTTCAAATTTATTAATTATGATTATCAATGTATTTCATTTACACACTTAACGAATTTAGAAAAGATTTGCTATTCTTAGTAATACTTAAATTTGTTTAGCTGTTGGTTAATGTTCGTTGACATCAAATGACTATATTTGTTAAGCAAAGTATAATGTTTGCAGCACTATTGCACTTTAAAAGTCGATTGCATTATTCCAATTGTTAACTTAATTGCTTAATTGGCCGATCAATTTGTGTATTTATACAGTGTGGCCACACTTACAGTTTAACCTTGAAAAAGCCTGGAATTGTCCAGGCGAAAGCGCTTGGTTTACTTTTGGAGTACTCTTCTGGTCTTTACTTTGTTAATAAAAGATTTGCGGTGGAACTACCTGGTTTGCCATTCCTTTACTACCTAAGGAAGAAATTTGTACTGTTTGGTTCGGTACTCAACTTGTACTGTTTGGTTTGGTACTCAACTAGTATTGGAAGATTTTTACAGAAATTTCTGCTGTGCATCAACGGATTTCAGTTACTTTAAACGTTGTTTTTGGTCCAGGCTTGGTGAGTTGTTCCAGTTCCTGTTTTCTCTTGACATATACAGAGCAATATATGTCTACACATATACAGATAGTGATACATATGCAAATATATGTATAGATATCTAGAGATATATCGACAGTAGTAGGTATATTGGAATAGATATGTATGCACATATAGTTATAGATATCTGTATCTATCTATATATATATATATATATATATATATATATATATATATATATGTACCAACTTAACTAGGCATATCTGTACACATAGGATTTGCATATATATATAGCTATATACACATATATCTATATGTACATATATGTATACCTATATATACACATATGTATTGATACATATATGTATAGATATGTATACATATGTACATATGAAAAAAATGTACACATGGCCATATATATGTAGCACTATACAGATGTGTATACAGACATATGCATGTATATACTTGTGTATGTACATGTAGAGATCTATACACCTATGATATGTATACAGCCATATTATCTGTTATGAGTAAATGTCATGGTTGTGTATACCCTCCCACATGTATTCCACCGTATGTATCTGCTATGTGTACATTATGATAAAACAACATATGTGATGCAACAGTCATATTAATTACAAGGACTACACAATCTAGGAAGTAAAGGCACTTGTTAAATACTATTCAATATGTGTAATGAGAGCTATATTGGTAAAACAACTGTTACCACAATGGTCATGGTGTAGTGGTTAAGTGCTGTGACTTCAGTGTAAAGGGTCCTGAGTTCAAGACCTGCAAGGACTGTTAATTTTGTTGCTGGGCAGAACAAGGTCTGTTGGATACAGAGTGGTTAAGGCAGTGTTTGTGCAATGTAAGCTACACATGTCAGTATCACTACATTACTAGGTAGGGGTCTCGCCCCAGTGTTGGCAAGTAACAATGTGCGTGTATGTGGATGGGTCTGCATCAGGTTGCAGGGTATACACACCTCAGCGGGCCACCTGTTCATGTGGCACAGACAATACCTGGTATAGTAACCTGTGAAATGTGTTCGACTGTACCCCAGATATGTCACTGCCATGGTGTCAGCACACTGACATACCCCGCTGTGCAATATGACTGCAGACCATCCTCGTGCTGACACATGTACACCTACAATGCAATTGCATATCATTTTAGAGACCACAACCAAACAGTGTTACTAACAGCTAGAAGGCATCAGTGCTGGATGGCTACACTACCTGACAAATATGCCTCACACTCTACTCCCTACAACATGTTACACTGCAGGACTGTGGTACACTGGTGTACAGTCACCGTGTGCATCAGAACCATATCAGCCTGTCCCTGCATCAATGGCATGGATGACAGGAATGGGGCACAGGTATCATCATATGCACAGGGTGTGGTGTTGTTCTGCCATAGGCTGAGGGTGGGCCATACATTTGACACCATGTGTGTGGGTGAGGGGTGTACTCTGGGGAGCTGGCTAAGGTGATGTGGTGTGTGTAGGTATGAGGTTGCCCTAGGTGTGTTTGCATAGTGTGTGGGTATGCATGCACACAGTTCTACCTTGTGGCTGCCCTACACAGGTGTTTATGGACAGCTGCAGACCATACCTTTCAGGGTGTGCAGTTTACTGCCTCCAGCCATGGACACATGGACTGTGCCTGCCAGGGGTTCCGTGGCCACGTGCAGGTACAGGTGTTAAAGTGCTACTCTCACCTGCTGATGACATTTGTCCGCTGGTACCACGTCCCTCCTGGGACTGGCCAGGACCATGTGCATGTGGCCTGCTGTGGTGTGGTGTGGACAGCACACCCCCTGCACTGCCGGGGCTGCTACTGCCACTACAGGAGCCCCTTGGTATCCTAGCATGCCCACGTTGACTGTCAGCTGTTGCTGGCCCATGTCCACATGGGGGTCATCGCATCCCCACCACACATACCATGGCTGATGAGGGCCATCATCTCATCATGCCATCTATCCACTTGCTCGGTAGAAGCATGAATGGCACCCGACAGTTCACAGAGGTTGTCGCTTACAGATGCAAGAGCAGCCCTCTGCAGCCTAAGGCTCTGTCTGGTGTAACATTCAATATGTGCCTGCGCTGCCATTACAGCTTGGAACATGCTTTTGTTTGTTGCATCTATGTTGCTTATGCCAGGGGCATGATTTACAGCGGCCCCACCATGAGCACCGTGGGACATCCGCCTATGTGGCAGCCTGGCAGACAACCAGCTATGCCTGCTGCAACAGGAAACAGTGGCATGGTTACCACACTTTCCTGTGCACTGCCACTGAATGCCAGCTGTCCCTCTGCTATGGCCACTGGTGATGAGGTGTGTATAGGCACTGAAACTGTGTGCGGGGGTGGGGTGGCTAAAAGGGGATGTCAAATGGCACAGTGTCGGCCCCTGACAACCCCACCTTTGCCTCAACATTATCATCATCATCATCATCGGTGTCTGTTTGGACACCTACATCAGATTGGATGCACGAGGGACCCTGACCTACCTCAGAACCTGTGGGGAAAAAACAATAACAACACTTTAAAACCTGTACAGCATTACTTAACAATACACACACACACACACACACACACACACACACACACACACACACACACACACACACACACACACATCTCCATAATACCTACCTGTCCACATGGCTTTACAGACAGTCCCACGTATATGTCCATGTGTTACCCCATCCTGCATCACACTTGTTAACATACACACATTGATACCACTAACCATTAACATCACAGTCCTCTAAATGCCCACACAAGCAGGCACAACACAAGGCCTGTTGCTACATTACCTGCCTGACCTGTGTGTAGTGGAGTTACATGGCCTCAATGCTGTCATTCGGTATGCACCCTCTGTATGGCCGGAATGATGTGCATGGCCCCTATATATGTGGGCTACTATGTTGTACCCATAATAACTCCCACTGGTGTGTCATGTGTATGTAATGCTCAGTATGGGTGAAATGGTATCCAGGGGAAGGGGCACCACCTAGTCACAGCGCATGCATTATACACATGCTCCGTCGGCTCATCATGTGTCAGCTGTAATATTTGGATACATTCCCTGGTGTTGACTATAACTTCCTCAAGGCATCTGTAGAGCTGCATACGTGGGTTGTAGGTGACCTCTCTGCTGACTGCAATATTAAGTGTGTACCTGGAGTCTACCATCCTTCTGGATGCCTGTTCCATGCTACAGACCATATTATACTATTTGCTGTCCTGTGATATTCCTGGTGTGCAATATGGCACTCCATGTCCATGTACTACATAATCCCAAATGGGGGTACAGCCTTATGAATGCCCCACAATCACACATGTGCATACATGGCCACACTCACAAACACACACATGCACACACGCATCATACATGCATCTACCTTCCACCACTTCACCAGAGTGACCCTGCAGGCAAACTAACTAACCACCAGGATGCACACAAACACACATACAGGTGAGGTTGCACAATGATCGTACACACAGTCCTCCTATTACCCATCTGCCAACATGCAAAACATATGGTATGGAACAGCATGCAGTTAAGCTATACTCAATCCATGCTAGCAATGGTATGCATGTGTATGATGCATGTGCTGTGACTTGTTAGTGCCCCTTCCCTTGGTTACCACTGCACCCATGTACACAGTATTATTGTGCACCTGTTCTGCACCCTGCCGTGTACTGTGCAGCACAACTCACAGGTGTACAACCCATTGCGGAATGTGTAGTACTGTGTCAGTTATGTCAGCTGTACCTCTCACAGCCCCTATGTGTTACAACAACACATACCTGGGATGATATGTGGAATGCTGTCATTGGTGAATGCCTGATGTCTGATTTAAAGCTGTTACCATCAACAGACCATGTATGACCACTGCAGAAATGCTTACACTGACAACTATCAGAGAATACCATGGATATGGGGGGGTGTACACACCTTTATTGATTTTACACACACATCCATGATCTGCCATGGGACCACAGCATTGCATATCTTAGCAGTACACAAGCCGGTATGTAACACATGTCCTGTACTTTCACATGCAGTGTCTACAGATTTTGTTAGGTGTGCGGCTGCTGACCACAATGCATACACACCATGTGGGCATATGTGTGCACACCCTTATCATGATGGTTTATCACACCTCATGTTGTGTGTACTACAGCAGTCACTGCTCATGGCAGGGGTATACCAGAGTGGGCCTTCTGCAATTGCCAGTGTATGTTCAGCCTACCTTACACGTACCCCCATATTCTGCATGATTGCAAGGTCTACTCATGTGCACATCTCATGGTGTTCACACAATGCCATCACTATTGCAGTGTGGGTAGGATTATGGCTGCCACAGGTCCTGAACCTGACTATATGCAGATAGAGCCATTCCTACCATCCTTAGGATCCCTACTGCAGTGCACTGGTGTTTCATGCTGAGACCTCCTCCTCAGCTTTTATGCAGATGCATGAGAGGTAAGCCCTACAGATTTATGTCAGCTTGCAGTGTCCCATACACTGAACACCACATGCCGCAGCCTAGACCCAGCTGATAATGTGGACTACTGTAATGCCGTATGTCATAGTGTATCTCTGCAGTAGTTGGCATTGCCCTACAGGTATATACACTGGTGTTGCACTGTATATGGGTGTTGTTCAGAACATGTCACCACTGTAGGCCATGTCGCCCAACAGTATGTTACTCCCTGTGGACACATTCTGCAATGACAGGATGTTAGTTTGTCATGCAGGTGTGTGATATACCCTTTCAATAACCCATCATGATCACCGCTGTGAGACCATGCATTTCACAGCAACAATACATGCACGTGTACAGCATGCATTCAGGGTAGGTGTGTTAGATGTGTGCATGGAATATACCATCACCATTACATGTCCAGTCTGTTGGCATGCATCTACATAAGACATACTCACCAGCTACAGACTGCTGCCTTGTTGTTACCCCGGAGGGAACTACATAAGTGTGTGAGAGATGCAATGTCAGTGGCCACACCTGTGGCACTGCTACAGGCTGTGTGCAGTACTACCATACATCAACCATAAATTCCAACAATACTACCACATCTGGACATCTGCTTATCACTACAATGCAGCAACACAATATATGTATGACATGTCAGATATGCATGATCTACCTGTATCACTGTGGATATTTACACAACAGTGGTCTACTGATGTGCCCTGTCTCCTTACCTGCATGCTTCTCGGCTGGTGTGTGGGTGACACCCACCTCCACGAAGGAGTCCAGTGGTTGATGGTGTTCCAGGTGGGCAGGTGCCACTAGGCTGCCCAGGAGCTCCTTCACATGTGTAAGGGGGGATGGATGGCAAGGCCGCCCCATGGTGAGATGATCCCCCTAGACTGTGGCAGCATGTTGACGGGCATTGCGAAGGAGGTCGCTGCAATGATGCTGGACCTGCTCATAACTGTGGTTATGCAGGCTGACATCATTGACCCTGTGGACTAGATCGTTCCAGAGGGTGGTCTGCTCCTGCTGGTCATGGGTTGTCCTGCCAAAGAGAACCTGGTTTTGCTGAACCAGGTGGTTGGTAATGACCTCATTCTCCTCTGCTGAATACATGGGTAACCTGATGTGTGACATCTTGCCTGAAAGACATGAAGATGGAAACAGGCCTGAGCAACTCATATGGCAAGGTTACCACAGTTTGTAATACAAGTCTTTGTCACCCCCCATCATATCAGCTTCAACAGACTATACACACAACTCATTAGGTATGGCTACAGCTTAACTTCCATTTGGACAGATTGTGTGTTGGACCACACCTTCTGCTATGTGATTGTAGCCATGTTCCCTGTGTGAACACTAAAATTGCTGGCCTGTTACAGACTATTCACTTGCATGCCATTGTCAGGGCCACTATGGTTACATATATGCCAGTGGTATGGCTGCTCTGAGATTGCTGCACATCTGACAGTTTGTGTTATTGGGAGGATCTATGCGTGCTGTTGGACATGTACCGGGATTGTGTAGACTGTTACTACCAACAAATGTACTATAACAGTGATGCAATAACATGTATATGTTCCATTAGCCAGCTGATCCACCTCTCCACTCTCATCTGACCAGGAAACCTGGCCACAACACATGTGTGTGCCAACCTGGGGCCTCCTTGTGTACTGTTACAGCAATACCATCAAGTGGAACCACCCAGGAAATGTTGCCCCCACCCCTCAGGGCACACATCAACATGTTCCTATCCCCTGAGCTCAGGTCTAGGGTCTGCTCCATACCAGGTTCGACAGGCACATGAGGTATGTGCTACATCAGTCTGAGACACCCAGTACACATTCACATGGCCAACATGCTCCTCTTGCTCAGCTGCCAGACCTGGCACCTTCCAGGACATGGACTTCTGTTGTGAGTGGCAGTTGGTGGCAGGCGTGTTCCCATTGTGCCCATATTGGGGACCATGGGTTATCCACATCACAGACCACACACACCATCCACAGTGTTTACCCACCACATGTGTCACATACCACCCCTGTAAACTGTCCTCTATATCTACCAATCCTGACCACCTCCACGTGTGTATCTGCCATACTTCCCCATATTCCCATTGCATACTTCACAGATGGTGGTGATGTGGTGCTAAGAAGGGACTAACATGTGACATACCCATCCATGGTGCACTCACTGCCAGCTGTAGATATCTATGCGTATTGCTATGTGTGCTGCTGCCTCGCACACAGTACACATCACTGTGGTAGTGATATAGGGGACATGTCTTTAAGTCTGTATTAGAACACTCCTCCTGCTTCCATCTCATTTTCTCACTTTACTGAGTACGGTGAGATCATATTCTGAGTCTAGTGATCACTCTACTTTATACAGAGAGAAGATTTGAGAAGGCCAGCCCACTTAGGTTCTTCCTTCCTCTCTTCTTGCACTTAAAAAAATGTTTGCACTTAATTAATTTGCTTTTACTGTATTTGTGTTTCCTCCTACTTTATCTTGCTTTTCTTAAAAGTACTCAATTTTATTTATTCTGCTGCATTTATTACTGCTTGGTCATAGCCTGATTAAATTGTAACTGTTATTCTAAGTCTTTTGTTTTAAGCACATGGGCTTCATGCAGGCTGTTTTACATTAAGAAGGTTTGTGGTCTGCACTGTTGTGGCAGGACAGGTAGCTTACATCCTTCTATGCTGGGAATTGCTGATTGAAGGCCCAGTGTCTGCTATTCTAAAAGTATATTAGTTCTGGCTTAAGCACTTGGGCTTCAAGCCAGTTATTCTACATTAAGAAAGTTTGTGATCTGGTGGGG
>NC_056729.1:631741546-631869278 GCF_019279795.1 Protopterus annectens | reverse complement strand
GGGTTGTAGTACTGTTAACATCTTGTGCCCATGTCATGTCAGGTCATGCTTATGGGACCTGTAACACTTGGTAGCATATTGCAGGGCGAACGTGTTTGACTGTGGTGGGGGGTGTGCCTATTCGTACATGACGTATATTGTTTGGGGCATCTCAACCCCATTAATGGTGCATGTGGACATATTTGTTTTTGTCAATGTACCATTGCTATCTACAGATGTATGGCCATATGTATATGTATATATTTCTAGCTATTTACATATATATCTACAGATATAGATATGTTGTATCTGTTAAGATATTAATATATTTACACACACACATACATCAAGATGTTGGTATACATTCCTGTACTGTTGCAAGACTAGGCTGGATGTTATGTTTCTGAATACATCAGATTTATGTATATCTGGCATGGCTTAGTTGTAAATCATGTTGTCTATGGTGTGCAGGGTCCTGCATTTGAGCCTTGCAGTAGTTGTTTATTTTGATTAGGCTCCAGAGCCATGGACAAGTGTAAGGTGGTCCACACAGCCTATCTAGACCTTGCCAAGGCCTTTGACACCATCCTCCACTCTGAAACCTATTAAGCTGGGCATTAATCCCTACATCACCCAGTGGGTTGCTAACTGGCTTACTGATAGAACCCACACTGTAAACGTAGCCGACTCCAAATCCAGCTCCAGACAAGTGACAAGTGGAGTACATCAGGGTTCAGTCCTGTGACCGCTCTTGTTTGGCATCTACTTCTCTGAAATACAGGCCAACACTAAGGGACTCTGGATAACAAAGTTTGCAGATGACTACAAACTGGGAGCCATTATTGAATCCTCAAATGATGTGGATACTCTACAAAAGGGCCTTACAGAAAGAGATGCTTGGTGTCAGAGCCATGGGCTCAGGCTAAATGCCAAGAAATGTATAGTTATCCCCTTTGGGAAAAAACATGTATCCATGAATTACCATATAGGTGGCAGTACACTAAACACCGAAAGTTTGATAAGAGACTTAGGGACACAGGTGGACAGTGGTCTCACCTTGGATAACCACATCGCCACAACAGTCAGGAAATCCTTCTATGTAGCACACCTCATCACTAAGGGCTTTTCATCCAGAAAAAATGAGGTCATTGTCCCACTGTACTCATCCCTCATTAGACCCATTATAGAATACAATGCCCCATTTGGTATGTACCTCTCAAGACATCTGCAACAACTGGAAAGGCCACAGAAATACCTCACTGAAAGAATCAAAGGCCTAAAGCAGATGCCCTACGCTGACCGCCTTAAAAAACTTCAGCTATACTCTGCCACATATCGTCTACTCAGAGGCGATCTTTGCTTAACATACAAGGCCATGTCAAACCCAGAGCTGTTGGACATGCTACACTTAAAGAAATCCCAATCCCTCAGAGCCACACGCTCCAGGGATCTAAACCTTGTCATCACAACAAACAAGACATGCTGGTGGGATAGGTTCCTGACCCAGAGACTCCCCAGACTCTGGAATAGATTGCCCATACATGTCAAGCAGAGTGCCTCTTTGGTCCTCTTCAAAAGGAACCTTGACGATTGGATGGGAGAAAGGAAATTCACCCCGGGGATCACGTCAGTTGCCCTGCTAGACAGGGGTTCAGGGAAGTAAATAGTGTGGGAAGAAATAGCCAGGGAATTGTTATGGCTAGGTTTGTATAGGCCCTAAGGCTGATAGCCTAGTACCAACCTATGAACCTATGAAGCTATGTTGCTGGGCAGAACACAGGCTATTGGATATAGAGTGATTAAGGCACTTTAAAGCAGTTGTAGGCCAGTTTGCCCATGTTTGCACAGTGGTAAGCAATTCTAACTTCCGGTTACAGTTTCTTACACTCAGTTAGCTTCTACATTGCTTCACATGTGTAGGCACTGCTTACCCCTCCGCCAACTCACTTAAACATGCTTACTAGTGCTTACATATGCTTACTACTGCTTAATTGTGCTTAAACCTGCTTACTAGTGCCTTATTCATTATGACGCTGACACTTCACATGTGCATTTCCTGCACTACTCCATTTCATAAATATATGTTATGTAGGGGGTTTTGCAACAAAAATATTGGTTATAATGTGCTTTGCCATGTAAAATAGACTGTGCTGCAGTGAGACTCGACCCGGGAACTCTTGCTCATTAGGTGAATGCTCTGCACACTACACTATTGCTGAACTGCTTCATTTGCATATATCTTCCTTGTTATCCTCTTCAGCCTTTTAAGCTGCTTTAACCGTAGCTAAGTGATAGGCACACTCGTGCAACTACAGTTAGCTGTACTTGGATTTTTAAAAGACAATGAAGGGGTTTCTTCACTTAATTTTTATGTACTGTTGCTGTTGTACACATGGGTAACTATTGGTGGGGATATGCTGGCACCTATGAGCGGTGTCGCTCATTTTTTACCACTTTCTGCTGCTCTACATTGCAGGGGCATGTTTATTTTGAGAGCTCTGCTCTCAGACATGCCCCCTGCACTCATACATGCTCCGTGTAAGCCTAGGAGCTCGGGCAGCGTGCCTTATTAATAGGCATGGTGTGCTGCCGTTCTGCTCCTAAACGGGTGCTTCCATGCAGGACTAAGCTAGTCCTGCATGGAAGTTTAGTAAATCTGGGGGATATTGTCACTTGTCAGAGGAAACGTTAGATCACATGTGTGTGGATGAAAGGCTAAAGTTTAGTCAGCGTTTAGTGCCTTCAGATGAATCAGGCTGCTGCTGAAACATTCAAAGGTGATCGATGTAACTTTGTTGACTTTTATAATTGCTACAACTGAATCTAACTCAGATGAATGTGGAAACTGAAGAGAGCCTGACAGAGATTTTTACTAGACAATAACAAATAAATCTAGACCTTCTGCCAAAATGTATCATATTGTACTCCTGTGAAATTATTACAGCCTTTTTAATGTAAAACTGAAATTATATTTCAAACGCTATAAGAAAGCCTTTTGGATATGGTAGTGGAGTGACTATCCAGTATAAGTTTGCATACATTTATTTGAATTATGTTAAAATTATGCATGCAGTTCCATGAACATTATTAGGTCCATAGACAATCACATTCCAGACTGTAGATCTAGGACAAGACTGAATACCACCAATACTCAGAATGTCTTCAGAAAAACAGAAAAAAAAAAAAAACATCATCTCCTTATAATGAGGTGTGAGCATTTTAAGCCAGCTTTGGAGTGGTTTGTTAAAGTATTTCTTAAGTTCCACAGGTCCAGGAATTATAAGCAAATTATATACCTTCTCTGTCAATATAACTGATTTTCTGAAAAGGATGGAGGGAGGAATAATGCAAGGGCTACAGCAAGCACCATCAGCCCACTCGACATGATATATGCAAAACAGGATTTAGATGTTTTTTCTGAATATTAGCGGTATTGCTAAGCAGTGACATGCAGACTTATGGCATGAGCACTGAATGCTGGCAGCTGTCTTTCACTCGTTCTATCCTGCTCTGTTATATTAACATTTGTGTTAGTACGTTTTGTGCTAGGGCTTTGCATACGTGTCTACTGTGATGCTGTAAAGAACATAGTGCAACATATGCACAAGGATCTTGGGTAGTATTCAAATGAATAAAACAAGCAGCTTTGTTTCTGGCCCAGTAACTCAGACAAGGAGACAGGATGACAAAAAAACATGCTGTGTTGGATGTCTTTTATTTACATTAATTGATAAAATGGTTGTCAGTAATTTTGGTCCATGTTGAGAAGGCTTACTTAGTGAAAATTCAAGAACAGCTGCCAGAAGAGTTCCAGCTATTTAGATGCATCATATAAGTCTGCCATCTTTCTCCATTCTTATTTGCCTTGTTACTATGATCCATTGTCAGTGACAATAAGGAATACTGGAATAAGTAAAGTAACCATTTGTTAACTATATGAACCAGCTGAAATCACAATCTCTTTATAGGGATGACCTGGAAGCAATGTCTGGTTAAGTTTATTGCTCACAGTCATACGGTAAGCAAAATGAGGCTATAGGAAGCAAACCCAGGGCTGCTGTGCAGTCCAGTTCTAGCAGCGCACTGTCTGAAACATCCTCACTTCATTTCTTTAGAAGTATAAAGATGGGGAGGTTCACACATAAAAATAATGCTGCCTAACCCCATAGGGATATGGCAACATTATGAGAGATACAGCGTGAAGCGGTAGCGTTGTTGCCTCACAGCAAGAGGTTGTCCTGTTTGATTTTCATGTGGAGTCTGCATGTCCTCCCCATGGTCGAGTGGTCTCTGAAAGACATGTGTCAATGGGCATGCCTTCGCTGAAGGTTGGGCATCGGGCTGGCAACTTGGCACCATAAAAAAATCCACTGCCAATCATTAGCGGACCAGAGTTCCACTGTGGTGACCCTTAACCAGGAAAAGCCAAAAAGAAAGAAGATGAGAGATACAGCGTAAGACTGGTTAGCTGCTGGTCTACAATGTTAATTTATTTAATTTGTGAGCTTTAACACAGAGGGTCGAGATTATGCTGGAACTGACAATTTCTGAGACTATGGGGATATGACAGCATGATATACTTAAATGTCTACATAATGAAGATGGTAGAGCACTCATTTAAGACTGACGGTGGAGAAGTGTTAGGGAAGATCAAGAGTATGCTTAATAGGTGGAAAGCTTTTTCCACTGGGAACTGATCCAAGTGCCACAGTTCTATGTGTTGACACAGTTAGTTTATGTGGCTAATGTATGTTGTGGGTATCACTGGGAGAGTATTTAAAGTGAGTTAAGCAAGAGATGATGATGTTGTTATGGAAGGGCTGAAGACCAAGCAGTTCATTAGACTTTATAGGCAGTTACTAGTCTTTCAGTCCACAGGACCATTGTGGAGCCTAGCCACAGTTCCCAGTTGCCACCAAACACTGTCTGGTCAAGTGACTTGCTCAAGGTCAGACAGTAGACAAATAACTGCTGAGGGAATCAAACCCTATATCACATGAAGTAGAGCTCACCACTAAGGGTAATATATAATTCTAAACCATGGGATGGGTAAAGCTAATCTAACACCAAATGCAATAAGTTAATTCAAGCACCAAAAATGGCTATTGTCTAGGCTTAAAATGCCCAAAAAGGCAGCTAGCATAATATTTACCTGTGTTCCATGAACTTCTGACTTAATCCTCTGTGCCAACTGCCAGACTTATTGGTAATGGTGAACATCCTTGAGAGACTGTGGATTGCAAATATCAACATTCATATGACTGTAGTGCAGCTGCACTAGTCATGAGACATGTTGGTAGGGAATGCTGATTAGATTAAATGAAAGGTGCTAAGGAAATGGCTGTGCTTACGTAATGGATGCAGATATTCTGGCAGTTATTTGTGGGAGACAAGGGACATAGATTAAAACAGGCTCTATTGGATGAGTTACATTGCCTGTTCCAAAAAGAGCAGTTTGAGCAGTAGTCCAGATAGGTTCCCTCACTAAGTGCAACAAAAGCATATGTTAGAGGGGGCATTCCATATTCTGGCATTGGAGCAAAGAGAAGAGGAAATTAGATTGTGGCATCAGTTGATAAAGAGTAAGGATGAGGTAGGTTCTGATAAAGTGCAGGGTAATTACAGGCTGAAATAAACAATGATGTGGTATAATAATGTCCTAGTTAGTCAGGCAAGAGAGCTAAAATGGATATAAGTTATCATGACAGAAATACCAGAATGAAGAAGAGGAATAAACAAGTATTGGGATGGGGAGGTACATTTAGGTTCATAGGTTCATAGGTTCATACTAGGCTATCTGCCCTAGGGCATTTATAAGCCTAGCCAGAGTGTGTTTGGCTTTCACCACCCATTTTAAATTAATTTTGCTATGCCCTTTTTCGAGGTTAGTATACTGTGCCTCTGTCTAACAGTGACACAGAAGTGATACCTGGGGTAAACCTACGATCTCCCATCCACTCATCAAGATTCCTCTTGAAGAGAGTCAATAAGGGACTCTGCCTAACCTGGACTGGGATTTTATTCCAGAGTGAAGGGAGCCTCTGGGTTATGAATCTGTCCCTCCAGCATGTCCTATTTATTTCAGTGCTGAGGTTCAAGTCTCTCGAGCGCGAAGCTCGATGGGATTTGGATTTTCTGAGGTGCAGCATGTACATTAATTCTGGGTTGGACATGGCTTTATACGTCAGGCACAGATCGCCTCTGAGCAGGCAATATGCCACTGAGTAGAGCTGGAGTTTCTTTAATCGGGCAGCATAAGGCATCTGTTTGAGCCCTTTGATCCTCTTGGTGAGGTACTCTTGGGGTCTTTCCAGTTGCTGCAGGTGTCTGGTAAGGTACATCCCAAAAGGGGCATTGTACTCAATTATGGGCCTGATGAGGGATGAGTAAAGACGCACGATGACCTCCCCTGATCTAGATGTGAATCCCTTCATGATTAGGTGGGCTATATAAAATGTTTTTCTAACCACTTTGGCCACGTGATTGTCAAATGAGAGATTGCTATCAACTTGGGTCCCTAATTACTTCTTCTGTACTTAATGGATTACCACCTGTGTGATAATTTGTGGGCACTTTGTTTTTGCCAAAGGAATCTAGGTAAAGTGTGCAAAATATTACAGTGAATAAAAATCAAAACCAGATTAAAGAATAAACGCTCTTTGGGGAGGATTGTTTGAGTCAGAGACTTCCAGGCATAACTGGGCAAAGAATGAACAGATAATAGTACCAGAACCGACACAGCTGCAGGTAAAATGCAAGTAAAAAAGTTTAATACATAAAAATAAATAAAACAGAGTAAGTGCTTTCACGGTATGCTATCACCGCTTCATCAGACTGATTACAAAATACATCCAAAGCACTTATATAGCAAATAAAATAAATCAATCAATTAAGAGACCATTCGTGTTCTTAAAGGAACCAAGACAAAAATATATACAAGCAAGATAATAGAGTGTAGATATATATATATATATATATATATATATATATATATATATATATATATATATATATATATATATAGTATAAACATTCTTATAATCAATGCTTCAGAGGTCTAGCCTTCAAAAATGGTTTAAGGGAGACAACTTCATTGAGACCTGGTGCTTTGTCAGCATTTAAAGACAGAATCCACTTTTGTTCAGCGGATTCTGTCAGGTTCCTAATGTCCCCCGCTCTTAAATTCTCACAAATAATCTCAAGTACTAAGAACCTAAAACTATGGTCTGCTCCATGATTAGGTATATGCTTAGCAAGGGCATTAGTATCTTTTCTGTTTCTGATATCTCTTTGATGTTCCAAAATCCTATCTTTCAACTGTCTATTACTCATTCCTATATAAAAAGCATGACAATAAATACAATAACTAAAATAAATGATATTTTGGGTCCTACAATCAGCATAAAAGTCTGTTTCTACCCTACAATGCATACTAGGATGTATATAATTAAAACCTGCATGAATAAATTTGCATGCTGCACAATTCCTACATTTAAAAGTACCATTCCTATATGATGTCAAAACCTTATTACAAGCCAAATTATTATAATATAAATGCCTTGTTAATGATTTATTGTTCTTAAAAGAAAAATGTGGAACCTTATCTATGACATTTTTTAATTCGTCCACAGTATCCAAGATATCCCAATTCCTTTTAATAATATCACAAACACTGTATACATCAGAAGAATATGTTAAGGGGAATCTAATCAATCCTTTCCCTTCGTGTGTGTGAGCACCTTCAGTACAAGGTGTATCAGCATAACAGGGCCTACATTTGCCCTCTCTTTCCTTAAAAGCATTGGACATGCATTTCTTAATATCTTGTTCTTTATATCCTCTGTCTAAAGACTCCATTTTCAGGGACTCAAGCGCTGTTACTAATTGTTCATTATTGTTATGGTGTCTTATGACTATAGATTTGCCCTTTAATAACATTGCGGGTAACATGCCTAGGGTGCATACTGCTCCTATGTAGTAAGTTATTCTTTCTGGTAGGTTTCCTATAAATACTAGTTGCTAAATGAATTAACTCAGTTTTCTTCATCATGACGTCAAGGAATTTGATTTCATCACACGAATATTTAAACGTGAAACCTCTGTACTTTTTTCTTTGAAATTCATGAAACCCATTTATAGTGGCACTGATATATATTTCTTAGAAAAATGAAGCTGAGCTCTGGAAACTAAACCTATGATAGTTATGTATAATTTTTACTCACTGAGACATCGCCTTACATTTTTAATACATGTACACTAAAGAAGACAACTGAAAGTATTATACATAATAAATGTAATATAAGTTATGATGAATGAATGGAATTTCTTAATAGACAAAATTTTATGATCTCATCATCAGAAGTCAGGACTGTTTTTTTCCCTGCCTATTTACTATGTGGAAGGCATGCTCATTTTCAAAGTATTTATAAAAAAAATATTTTGTTATTCATCTGTTAACTGTAGAAAAATAAGAATTATTTTGTTAATGCTATCAATAAAATATTAATTTGTTTTCAGCCTAGGTGCAGTTTCTGATGTTACAGCTGCAGGAATTATTGGGACCGGAACTCACAATACCGGTATCCAGCATGGCATTCTTGGAACACAGGTAAAAAAATATATCATAATAAGATATCATCATATCATCTATTCTGTACATCATATGGTATAAACTAATTAACTGCTGCAGTATTTTAAATCATGATGTAATTATCCATGTTTGAAATCTAACTATGCCAGTTCATTGCTGAATCTCTGAACAGTCTAAATAGAGACCTGTGTAGGAAAAGCATACAGAAATTTGAGAAAAATATTCAAAAGCCAGAACAGTAAAACAGATTATGCAGTAAAAGAAGTCACCCCTGCCATATTGTACCTGAGTATATATATATATATATATATATATATATATATATATATATATATATATAGATATATAGATAGATATAGATATATAGATAGATATAGATAGATAGATAGATATAGATAGATAGATAGATATAGATATATAGATAGATATAGATATATAGATAGATATAGATATAGATATATAGATTATAGACATGTATGTATATAAATATATGTATGTATATATTTATATACATATAAATATATATATATATATATATATATATATATATATATATATGTGTGTGTGTGTGTGTATATGGATATGGATGTAGATATATATATATATATATATAAATATATATATATATATATATATATATATATATATATATATAAATAATGATTTATATATATATATATATATATATATATATATATATATATATATATAATGATTTATATATATAACATGGTTTTATTTAATTATTGTACAATGTTTACTTTTATTACTCTTCTGTTTATCTATTTTTTTTTAATTTGTTCTTTCTGTTATTTTTTTGGGGGGCTCCCCCTCCTCCGGGTCTCTGCTGAAAAGGGCCACCGACCCAGTCAGTCTAACCTGGTAAACAAATATAAAATAAATAAATAAATAAAACATATATATAAATATATATATATATATATATATATATATATATATATATATATATATATATATATACATAGATATATAGATAGATAGATTTTTTTTAGTTAAACTAGCCATAGTTTACAGTATAGAAAGCTTACCATGAATCATGACATAGCATGGAAATATTTCCCGTTATTTTAACATGACTGTCAGTTATTTCATCGTGTATACAAAATATTAAAAGACAAAACTAAAGAAGTATACATTTTATTCAGCTTGAATGGTAAAAGTAGCAGAGAAAAAGCATACTTTGAAAAAAATTTAACCAGAACATTAACTGCTTCTATATGAGAATAAAAACTTGTTTTATCAATTTAGTTTGCTTATAGATGGATTAATACATTTTTTGGTGACCTACATTAGCTTCATTCCACCATTTTTTTCAATTGTTCTTTTGTAAAGAATTACTTCCAGATCTGATGCTTGAGTGACTATAGTCAGTTCCACTGCTTGTCACAATCCCCGAAAAATGCTTTCACATCTGAAAATGAATTTGCTTTGATGGTTTCTGTATTTCTTTGAGGTTTCAAAAACCATTATTTTTTGAGATCATGCTGATTTCATTCAGTTTTTATTCACTGGTTTTATGTAATGCCTTTGTTAATAAATGTATCTATGGCAGATGTTTTACACATTTTGGCTGTTGGAATATGTTTTCAATTTTGATTTTCTTTTTTTATTTTAAAATGATGAGATGTGTTAACTTGGCTTTATCACAGCAAAATATTCCATCTTAAAATATCAAAATGTATATATTTTCTGAATATTTTGTGCTATTTGACATCTCCATTCATTTGCCTATGACAATCTTTTTATTAATAACTTGCTTATATTTATTATTGAACCAACACTGAAGAGGAAATTTAAACTATCAGCACTAACATTACTCTCCTTCAATCTTTTTCATGGGTTTATACATACCTACTAGGCTGTTGATCTGTGAGGATCTTAAGAATCCCAGTCTTGCATTCAAATGGTAGGTAATAGTCCTTTTGTGTATGAATAGCCCAGATATAGGCAGAACAACTATCTATTAGGGCATTTAATTGTTGCCTCAATCCATGGGGGATATAGGTTCATAGGTAAATACTAGATTAACTGCCTTTGTGGGTCATTTTAAACCTGGCCAATTTCCATTTTTGTGCTCAACTTAACCTACCCATTTGGTTAGAGATTGGCCTTACCCATCCCATGGTTGATAATTATATATTACTCCTAATGAGGATAACTGGGACCATAATATAAATAATTTGAGAGAACTCATGCATGGGATAAAGCATTTAGGAACTGCCTCTGCAATTACTAGTACAGGGAACAGTCATTGGGTGAATTTTCTGCTTCCTATCCATAGATGTAAGTTGTGCTTGAATATGAACAGGGATGAATTTTGTTTTATGTTGATGGGTAGTCTGTTCCAGAACAGCAGTATGTTCTCCAAGATATACCTGTTCCTCCAAACTGTTCTGTTGATGTTGTTTAAGATGTTAGATTCCTAGACTGAGTATTTATAGTGCCAATTGACTTGTTGATGTGCAGTAGATCCATCAGTAATGGGTGAGAGGATGCCTTGTATGCCAAAAGCAGGTCACCTCTTAGCAGTTTTCAGCATACAGTGTAGAGTGGCAGGGCTTGACTCAGTCCATATAGGGCATGTTGTTTAGGCCTTGTATCCTTTTATTAAGGTATCTCTGTGGGCATTCCATTTGTTGCATGTGTCTGGAAAGATATATGGCAAAGGAGGCATTATATTCAATGGTTGGCCTAATAAGGGCAATGACATCCCTAGATCTAGACACAATCCCTTTTTTATAAGCTATACAATATGAAACCACTTTCTTACAGTAATGGACACATGTTAGCCAAAAGTTAAGTCTCTTTCCACATAAATTCCCAAATTTAGAAAAACTGGGTCAACTCTTAGGGGTGCAATGTCAATGCAGTGGTTCTTTGGGGTAGATGGCTTCCTAAATGATATATAATGCATTTTTTGGCATTTAGTTTCAGTCCATGAGTTTGGCACCAGTTATATATTTGGGACAGACTTTCCTGCAAGATGACTACATTATTTAGATGCAATGGCTGCTCCTAGTTTGCAGTCATCTGCAAACTGAGTCAGCCAGGGTCCTTTGTTATTGGTTTGACTGTAGCTGTCTCCATTAACTTGGTACAAAACTTGTATGGAGACTGAGACTGAACAGTGTTGTTAGGGGTGTGACTTAATCATACTTATGGTTTCCCATCCATTCATCCAAATTATGATTTAACATAGTAAGAGAAGTAATTTATTTTATGCTCAGTTATAAATAATAAATATCTCTCCAATGTCTTCTATTTTTTTTGCAAAAGAGACTGAGATCCCTTGAGTGCGTGTTCACTCTAACTACTGGATTTGCAAATGTTTAATAGGTCTGATAAATAGGGACTGACTCCATATGCAATATAGAGGTTGTCACTTAGAAGCCTGTATGTTACAGAGGAGAGGGACAAGGCTTTGAGATGGTCTATATATTTATGCAATTTAGGCCCTCGATTTATTTTAGTGAGTAACTGTTGTGGTTGAGCCAGTCATGACAAATGTATGGACAGATGCATACAAAATGAGACAGTATATTCAATGACTAGCATGATGACAGACAAGGACAGTGGCATGCTACACTCCTGGATTTGGATGGAATACCTGTAGATATAAGCTGTGTAGTGAAAAGACTTCCTTACAATAGTGGCTACATGGTGATCTAGAGACACTCCTCATTTCCTCGTCTGTCCCACAGTGTGCATCCTACCACCCATCTTAGGCACTTTATCTCCATCACCTCTAGCTTTCATAACTGCTCTGCCATCACCATCCAGGTATTTGTACCATACATTTGTACTAGTCTTACCACTGTTTTGTTCACCTTATTTTTCACATTTTTTTGGTATTCTTCTATTAAAAACAACCCCTTACACGTTGTGGTCCTACAGCCCCTCTGATTCTAGCTTTAACCTCCTTATTCAGATTTACCTTTTCCTCAGTCACCTCTCTCAGATGTCTGTAGCTATTAACTTCTTCGCCTATTTTCTGTTATTTCTCAATTTTCAGCTTCTTCTAATTTCACCCATTTTGCTGCCAGGACAACTGTGTTGTCTGTAATCAATTTAATCCTATATGCCTTCAATTTTGCATTCTGTTCTCCTATCATTTGCTGATGTTCTTAATCAGATTGTGCCTGTAATGCTACATCGTCTGCATAGAGCAGCTTTGTTGATCTGTTCCATCTATTCTGTCTACCAATGTAGTCCATTTCCAATATGAACAGCAGTAAGTGCAGAGCTGAACACTGATGCCCCCCCCCCCCACTAGGAGACCCTCTGTGAGTCCAAACACTGCTCATACATATGTAATTGGGTCCTTGTACATAACCTACAATAATATGGTAAATGTTTATGGACCTCAGATCATTCCAGGACTGCCAAAATCAGCTTTCTTGTGATCTTGTCACATGCTCTATACAAGTCTAGGAATGTTCAGTTGGAATCTTTCTACATCCCTAAATTCTTCTCCACTACCTGTCTAACTGCAAATATCAGGTTGGTTGTGTTGCATCCTGATCTGAGTCTGAACTGTTCAAATCATCCTACTTTCTTTTACTCGGCATATTCATCAGTCATGTTTTCTAGCACTTTTGTACAATGTGACATGCGTTTGAGACCTCTCTGTTTCCCAAAGTTGTGAATGTCCCCCTTGTTCTTCTACCCTGGCACTATAATGTTTATTCTCCAGTCATCTGGGATACACCTTTCTCTCCATACTTCTTTGATTACCTTCTGCAGTTGTTTCTCCCGTAAATCATCCTACATCTTGAATATGACTGCTGTGACCTCAGCTGAACATGCTGGTTTCCCTGACTTAATTTTTCTTATTGCCGTTCTTACTTCTCCTAGGGTTAGGTGTTCTTCCTCTATCATTGTAGGCCATGAGGGAGGAAGTACCATTTCTGTGAGGTGTTCCTCAGTCAGAAGCTGCAGGGAGTATATATTCCATCTATCCTTGATGTCCTGTGGACTGGTGAGCGGGTTGTTGCTGTCACCCTTTATGTAGGTTGTCTAATGACTAGATTCTTTATCTTTCTGTCTTTTTCCTTGTAGCCTGGAAGAGTTGCTTTGTACCATCTGCTAAGTCACTTTCCAGAAGCTAGTAGAGTGTCTCTGATGCCTTGTTCACCCTTTATGTAGGTTGTCTAATGACTAGATTCTTTATCTTTCTGTCTTTTTCCTTGTAGCCTGGAAGAGTTGCTTTGTGCCATCTGCTAAGTCACTTTCCAGAAGCTAGTAGAGTGCCTCTGATGCCTTGTTCTTTGTTAATCCAACTGCCATCAACATGAAGTGCAGGTTGTGATCCATGTTCTCCTATCCAGAGGATACTGTGCACCACAGTAGGTGCTTAAGTTGCTGATCTATAAAATTATTCCCTGATAGGTGCTACCTAGAGTCTGTGCTGCTGCCCACAATTCTATTCAATTCTTTAGATAAGTTTGAGGTGCAAACAGCCAGCATGTTTTGGAAGGTGGGAGGAACGGGAAAGGGTTATTTTCATTTTCTCATTCCTAACTCCATAATTTGAACTAAACATAACTTTCATTTATTCTTCACCTTCTTTTATTGCCCCCTGCCACTTTCTTGTCACCATCTCTCAAATATAGTATGTATATCCATCCAAATTCCATATATGAACTGGCCTGCGATCAGGATCAAACCTTCTACCTTAAGCATAGGAGGCAAAGACCTTAACTTAATGCCATTTTGCACCTATGTGGCTATTTCCATTGTGCATAGTATTTGTCAGTAAAGGATTTCACACAAGCAGTGGGGTCATCAAGATGGAAGGGGGACTTGAATTTAGCCAGCGTATCACTCAGCTTTACCAGGTTAGCCTTGGCAAATTCTATGAACACTAAAGAAGTGGGTGATGATTCTGGCTTCAGTCTTAAGGTGAATGTGAATGAACTATGGTCTGATTCATCCAGGAAGGAAGTTACAGTCTGCACCATACTGGTAAGGACCAAGTCCAGTATTTTATTGCCCCAGCTGGGAAGTGGAATAACTGGTCCAGAGAGTTGGTACTGATGAAGTCCAGAAAGCTCACTTACATGACCAAAGTTCTTCAAAACTTCAGTTATCAGAAAGCACAGACTGCAGAAATCCTTTCCCTGCGAAAGGAACCACTTCACCACCATGGTAAACTTTGCCTTTCTTCAATGTAGTGTGATCTCAGAGTTGGAATATTTAAGTAGGGGTGGTGTGGCTGGCAATGCCCCCACATGGAGGGTGTGGGGGTTGAAGCCCCCCCACTTTTGTGGGTTTAGTTTTGGTCTGTGTAGGTTTTTTCTTGTGGTGGTAAAGTGGTTCCTTTCACAGGGAAAGGATTTCTGCAGTCTGTGCTTTTGGATAACTGAAGTTTTGAAGAACTTTGATCATGTAAGTGAGCTTCGATTAACTGTAATGTTGATGGGTCGAAGTAGACCCATAGATATAGTGGATATAAAAAGTTTACACATCACTGTTAAAATGCCAGGTTTCTCTGATATAAAATAATGAGACCACAATAAATCATTTCAAAACTTTTCCCACCTTTAATGTGATCTATAGCCTGTACAATTCAATTGAAAAACAAACAAATCTGTTAGGGAAAAAATATAAAAAATAGAACATTTACAATACACTGGTTGCATAATTTTGCACACCCTTAAACTAATACTTTGTTGTGTTTGCACACCTTTAAACTAATACTTTGTTGAAGCACCTTTTGATTTAATTATAGCATTCAGTCTTCGTGGGTATACACCTGCTATCAATTAAAGTGACTCTGATTAACCCCAAACAAAGTTCATCTGTCCTAGTAGGATTTTCCTGACATTTCCTCAGTTGCCTGCTACTGCAAAAGCCATGGTTCACAGAGAGCTTACAAAGCATCAAAGGGATCTCATTGTTGATAGGTATCAGTCAGGAGAAGGGTACAAAAAATTTCCACAGCATTGGATATACCATGGAACACAGTGAAAACAATCATCAAAAAGTGGAGAAAATATGGGACAACAGTGTTGTTGCAAAGAACTGGACGTCCTTCCAAAATTAATGAAAAACAAGACAAAAACTGGTCAGGGAGACTGCCAAGAGACCTACAGCAACTCTGAAGTTGCTACAGGAATTTCTAGCAAGTACTGGTTGTGTACTACATGTGACAATGATCTCCAGTATTCTCCATATGTCTGGACTATGGGGTAGGGTTGCAAGACAGAAGCCTGTTCTTACACAGAAAAACATCAAGGACCAGCTAAAATTTGCAAAACAATACATCAAGACTCCCAAAAGCATGTGGGAAAATGTGTTATGGTCTGATGACATCAAGGTTGAACTTTTTGGTCAGAATTCCAAAAGGTATGTTTGGCGCAAAAACAACACTTCACGTCACCAAAAGAACACCATCCACACGGTGAAGCATGATGGTGGCAGTATAATGCTTTTGGGTTGCTTTTCTTCAGCTGGAACTGTGGTTTTAGTATAACGTGTAAGGAATTATGAACAGTTCCAGATATCAGTCACTTTTGACCCAAAACCTTCAGGTATCTGCTAGAAAGCTGAAGATGAAGAAGAATTTCACCTTTCAACATGACAATGACACCAAGCATACATCCAACTCAACAAAGGAATGACTTGACTAGAAGAAAATTAAAGTTTTGGAATGGCCCAGCCAGAGCCCCAGACCTAAATTCAATAAAAAATATGAGGGGTTATTGAGAGGGCTGTGCACAAGAGATGCCCTCACAATCTGACAGATTTGGAGTGCTTTTGCAAGGAAGAGAGGGCAAATATTACTAAGTCAAGATGTGCCATGCTGATAGACTCCTACCGAAGAAGACTGAATGCTGTAATTAAATCAAAAGGTGTTTCAACAAATTATTAGTTTAAGTGTGTGCACACACAACAAAATATTAGTTTAAGGGTGTGCACACTTATGCAACCAGCGTATTGTATGTTTTTTATTTTTTATATTTTTTCCCCTAACAGGTTTATTTGTCAATTGAATTGCCAGGATATAGGTCACATTAAAGGTAGAAAAATCTTTGAAATGATCTATTGTGGTCTCATTTTTTTATATAACAAATGCCTGGCATTTTAACAGGGGTGTGTAAACTTTTTATATCCACTGTACACACACACACACACACACACACACACATATATATACATATATATATATATATATATATATATATATATATATATATATATATATATACATATATATATATACATATATATATATATATATATATATATATATATATATATATATATATATATATATATGTGTGTATATAGTATCCGTACAGATCCCTGACTGCACTTTCCACCGAAACATAAATCGCTGAGCATACTTAACCGAAAGTGCTGCTCACCGAAGCTGCACTTTTGGATAAGTATGCTTGTTGTACCAGTCGCACTACGGTGCGGATAAGGGAAAATTCCCTTTTCCCCACTGTAGTGCGACCTTGGAGTGAGAATATTAAAGTATGGAGGGTGTGGTGGGTGCAGCTCCCCAAACTGGGGGTTGCAGGGGAGCTTGCCCCCCTGTATAGCAGTAGGTTTCATGTTTTTTTTTTAAAACAAAATTTAACAAAAGCACTTTTTCGGGGAAAATGCTTTTGTTAAAGTGTGTTCAATAATTTTGTATTCGGACTTCCTAGATCTGTATATATATATATATATATATATATATATATATATGTGTGTGTGTGTGTGTATGCCAATTCTTGAGTTGTACCAAACTGAAATGGTCAAAGTAATATTTTTGCTTGATACTGTTCACTAAAGATATGTCAATTAACGGTCAGTTAAGCATTGTGATGCACATCAAGCTACAACAAAATCCTTCATCCCAGACTACAAAATTATAAGTTTAGTTTAAATAATTCAGAAGATGTTAAGTAATTGTTTTATATATATTTAATGGATAATTTTGCTTCCAACAAAGCGGAAGTGATGGTGACATTGTTTCCATTTGGCTATGCGTGCACATTCAATCATATCTGTGAAGAGGAATACATGTATTGCAACTATTACTTTATTCAACATGTAAACTTCAGTGGCAGCTTTAGTAATGGCTATCTACTGGTTTGTGATGGTGGTAAAGGAAAATGTTTCCCAGTTGCTGATAACCATAGAAAATAACATGGTTAATCTGGAATTAACTGAAACACCAAGTATTGAAGCCTCTGACTGTTTCATGCAGTTTTAAACAGCACTGCTAAAGAGGGAGAATCTCAGAATTATTTTAAAAATCAACAGGAGGAGCTGTTTTCACATAGCAACAAATATTGTTTGGAAAAAGTCTTCATAAATCTTTACCTCATGTAGAATTCTTACAGTTCAAAATAATTTGTATGAATGAGTGCATTATAGATGTGCAATGAACTGAATTATTTTTTTTTTTTTTATTAATGGTCTGCTCCATAAATTATTTCAAATAAGTTTTGTAGGAGTTAAAGGCATCCCAAGACATGTTCTTATGGATGGAGTATATATGTTTTCATGCCAAGAAAGTGAGTCTGTGGATGAAAGCAAAACTTTATTGCTGGTATTTGAACATATACTTCTGCATCAAAAAGCTGTCAAAATATTTCAGAACATTTTTTTTGTGATAGTGATTTATCTAATGCTTAAACCACTTATTACTCCCACATTTTCAGTATCTGATTGCAGTGGCCCAAGAATAAGGTGTATGTTAGATGTTTATCTACTTTTCTAAATCCATTTCCTTTTTTACCACACTTATACACAACTGTCCCCTGCTCTACTGGACCATATCTTTAATACCTCCGAGTACATACATTTATTTGCCACCTATTATTTGAATAAACATATGCATCAAGTAAATAGATTTGTAGTAGTGACACGGATAATATAATATAAGATGTTGCTTACTTATATTATCTGTTCTATATAGGTAAAGTGTACCTTTAAAAAGGAACATGCAAAAATACATTAGTTAGTTACATTGCATGGCTGCATTTTAAATTTACTAGCACTTTAAAATTTAAAGCTATGTTTAGTTTGAAATGTGACTGTAGATGGATGAGAAATCAAAATAACAATCCCCCGGAATCTCAAAAGCTTGCATGGAGTGCAAGATCGGTGCAGGAGCTCAAGCAGGCAATATGTCTGCCGTGCAATCCAGGAACATCCTGCAGGGGTGTGCACGAGCGCTCCTGCACTAATCCTGCACAGACTAAGCCCTGGTATGCAAATTACCCCATTTGCAGGTGAAAGCTATGCAAATGAGGTGATTTTGCAATCCAGGAAGCTTGCAACAGTCCGTGCAAGACTAGTGCTATTTGTAGAAATGTACTCGGTTAGTAACCGAGTACATTTCAGCAAAATCCAAAACGGAGCCATGCCAGCTCCAAATGAAGGCTGCATATCATGTAGTAAGCATGCCAATGGCCAAGTATAAGGCCATTGGCATTGCAAAAATAAAAAAATACAAAAATCAACTTTTATTTTTTCTTAGCCGATCTCGGCTGTTTAAGCGTAGGGCAGCAGCGCGCAAATGGGATCGGGGGGGATAATAAAATAAACTCAAAATAAGTAGCCCAACTAAAATCACTGTTCTGCCATGCAAGTCAATGGCAGGCGTAAGACAACCTGGCCAGTGAGTAGTGGTTGCTAAGGGGGAGGCTCAGTGTGAGACATGTAACTATGCATTAGCAGGCAATCCTATGCAAATGAGGGGAAGGATAGTGAATCCCAGTTTTCCCAAGCACGTGAGTCAGATCCCAACAGTGTAAGAGTAGGAATAGCTTGGTGCAAGCCTAGGAGGTAGGTGACATCATGGGGGTGTGTGTCAGGCATACTGTAAGCAGATTGGAGCCCTGTGGCTCATGTTTGCTCCTAGCTTAGCACAGCTAAGCTGGGGGGGGGGTGTCTAAACTTGCTTAGCACTCTTTACAAAGCCTCAGCCGGTGAGTGTGCCACGCATCGAGTTTTACAGGAAGAAAAAAAAAGAGGTTAAACCAGGAAATAGCAGCAGTGTGCACATTTGAGCACTCTGTTTGCGTGGCGCACACACGGGCTTAAACAGGAAGGCAATGGGAAGGGAAAATAGCAGTATGAAGGTAACCAAGGAGAACTAGCTTAGCTGGCAGGTGAAATGCATCAGAATCAGCCAATTACACTGGCAGCAGACCAGCCCTGCCCAGAACACTACTATAAACTAAGCAAATATCTTCCCCTCTGGTTTTTCCCACACTCTACACCACCAATGTAAACAAGCAGGGAACTTTTAGCACTCACAACAGCAAAATGATAGGGGCTGCAATAACTATCATACAACTTGTGGAAGAGGTTGAGGGTGGTTATGATGTGAATGCTGTTGACCAACCCACAGTGAGGAGACGGAGAAGAGTGTATAGACCCAGGGTAACCTACCAGGGGCTACATGAGCTGGAGACAGTGGAGTTCTATAGGGTGGACAGGGACCTCCTACAGCAAATTGTTGAGCTGTGTCGGCCACGCCTGACACACACAACTAACAGAGGGGAACCCATCCCAGTGGATGTCAAGGTATGTGTAGGCCTACTGATACTAGCTACAGGTACCTTCCAAAGACCAACTGGGGATATGATGGGGATATCACAGGCATCAGCATCCAGGGTATTCCACCAGGTCCTGGATGTCATGTCAGCACATGTCGGTGAGCACATATATTTCCCCAACACCCGTGAGGCATTGGCCAGCAATATGCAACTGTTCCACCAAATTGCAGAATACACTGAGGTAGTGGGTGAAATAGACTGCATGCACATATGCATCGAAGCACCACCCAGTGAGCGGGGTAGGGTCTACATCAACCCCAAGGGCTTCACCTCCATCAACTGCCAGGTCATGTGTGATGCCTAGGGCATAATAATGAATGTGTGTGCTGGCTTCCCTGGAAGCTATCACAATTCCCACATCTGGAATCTGATGCAGCTATACCAGAGATTTGCCAATGGGGATATCCCTCATGGTCACCTAGTGGGGGATGCTGGATATGCACTGGAGCCGTGGCTGATGACACCCATCAGAAATGCACACACACCCGAACAAGAACTCCATAATGAGGCACACGCACAGACCAGAATTATAGTAGAGCATGTGTTTGAGATGCTCAAGTCACGGTTCCAGTGCCTGGACACATCCGGTGGAGCCTTGCAGTACTCACCAGCTACATGTACCCAGATTGTCTTTGTATGTGCCATGCTACACAATATGATCCTGTGGAAACAGCTGCAGCAGGAACAGCACGGGGCAGAGCCACACAGCCCCCTACCATCGCCAAAGCCTGCACAGGCACAAAGTGACTCGGTGGAGGAACAACCTGAGCCTGCCCCAGTAGTCAGAAGGAGGTGTGCCCAGTATGCCCTGGTCTTAGCAAAGAGGCAATGCATAGCACATACACTGACACAGGAGAGACCTAGGGAATAACACCTCTCTCCGACTCTCACATACAGTAAAATGGATGCCAAACATTACACTACCTGTGCCTAACCATGTGTAGGAAGTGTACTATGTGCATCCGACATAGGCAGCCCTACAGCACCACCCTCAATACTGGGACACCAACAAGGTAAGTGACTCACACATGCCAGTCGGGGGGGGGTCACATATCCAACAACAGTCACAGCCAACAGGACAGGTGTAGACAAACACAAACAAAGGCTGTGTTATGGCCTCTGAATGAGGCCTATGGGTAACCCCCTGAGGCCTACACAGACAGACTACAGTCAGGTGTGCCCCGCCCCCACTCCTGTGTAGAAATGTATAAATAGTCAGGTGTGCCCCCCATCCTACGTAGAAATATAGTAACAGTCAGGTGTGCCCCCCCACAATCCTGTGTAGAAATGTAGAAATAGTCAGGTGTGCCACCCATCCTACATACATATATAGTAACAGTCAGGTGTGCCCCCACACAATCATGTGTAGTAATGTAGAAATAGTCAGGTGTGCCCCCATCCCATGTACACATATAGTAACAGTCAGGTGTGCCCCCCCACAATCATGTGTAGAAATGTAGAAATAGTCAGGTGTACCCCCCCTCCTACAAAGACATATAGTAGCAGTCAGGTGTGCCCCCCAAAATCCTGTGTAGAAATGTAGAAATAGTCAGGTGTGCCCACCAAGCTACATAGGCATATAGTAGCAGTCAGGTGTGCCCCCCCACAATCCTGTGTAGAAATGTAGAAATAGTCAGGTGTGCCCTCCCATCCTATGTAGAAATATAGTAAAGGTCAGGTGTGCCCCCCCCCTCCACAATCCTGTGTAAAAATGTAGAGATAGTCAGGTGTGCCCCCCCATCCTATGCAGAAATGTAGTAACAGTCCATGCCAAATGATCGACGGATACCCTGCAGAGACAGCATGCTACCTGTAGGTGTACAACACAAAGGCCAGCATTTCAGTACAAACCGCCTGGCCTCAATCCACACATTCAATACAGATGGCCATACTGGGCATGCCCACACACACAGAGTAATGAAGGCAATGTCAGTCAACATACTGAAAGGTCATACCGGGCATGCTCATACCCTTAAACACATGAAGGCCATGTCTGCAAACACCAGTGGATCAGACATATCTGGCAGCCACAGATGTTAGTACAGACACTCCTCAGTATACACCACACATGCTTTGCACACACAGTGGATAGGAATATAGGCATATATGTAAGGACAACACACTATAATAAGCTAAAGGTAGACATACATAGATGTTTGGAAGAGGGTGACTGTGACAAGGGGCCATCCAGGGATCTCCTACCCAGCACACAGCCAAAGGGCCACAACCACACAATGGTCTGATGTAACAAACTGCAGATACTAGCCACTGACATCTGTCACCATTACAGAGTATGTGGTGCACGTGCCAGTTGTGCAACATGACTGTTCAAGGAAGTAGTTATCTAGCAGCTGTATACATGTACCTGTGTAATATGACCCAGGTTATGCCCGCATGTGGCGTGTCAACCCCTAGATGAATGGGTTATGGCCCTTGCACACACAATACCCTCCCCATAGCCCCACTATGACAAACCTGCTGAGATAATCTACTGTGAAATACACGTTTGGGAGAATTGTATCCCAGTAATCTCTGTGGCGTGTCCCATAACTGCGTGTTGCTGTAGTGTAGTAAACTAGTTAGGTAGGAGTTCTAACCCCAGCCTTGGCAAGTGTGTGTCTGTGTATAGAGCAATGTTTTTAGGGTGGTCACACTCCCTACAATTGAAATACTCTACTTTGGTAAGCCTGCTGATGTCATCCACCTAGAAATACATCCCTGGAAAGGTTGCATCCTAGTAATCTCTGTGGCATGTCCCATAAGTATGTACTGCTGTGGTACAATAAACTAGTTAGGTAGGAGTTCTAACCCCAGCCTTGACAAGTGTCTGTGTATGTGTGTGTGTCTGTCTGCCTGTGTATTGAGCAATGCTTGCTTTTTAGGGTGGGCACGCTCCCTAGAATTGAAATGCTATACTTTGGTAAGGCTGCTGATGTCATCCACCTAGAAATACATCCCTGGAAAAATTGTATCCCAGTGATTTCTGTGGTGTGTCCCATAACTGCATACTGCTGTAGTCTAATAAACTAATTAGGTAGGAGTTCTAACTCCAGCTTTGGCAATGGTGTGTATGTGTGTGTGTGTGTGTGTCTGTCTGACTCTATCTGTGTATAGAGCATTGCTTTTTTAGGGTGGTCACACTCCCTACAATTGAAATGTTCTACTTTGGTAAGGCTGCTGATGTCATCCAATTAGAAATGCATCCCTGGAAAAGTTGCATCCCAGTAATCTCCGTGGCATGTTCCATAACTGCGTACTGCTGTAGTATGATAAATTAGTTAGGTAGGAGTTCTAACCCCAGCATTAGAAAATGTATGTGTATGCGTAATTGTCTGTCTCACTGTGTATAGAGCAATGCTTTTTAGGGTGGGCACACTCCCTAGAATTGAAATGCTCTACTTTGGTAAGGCTGCCGATGACATCCACCTAGAAATACATCCCTGGAAAGGTTGTGTCCCAGTGATCTCTGTGGTGCGTCCTATAACTCTGTATTGCTGTAGTATAATAAACTAATTAGGTAGGAGTTCTACCTCCAGCCTTGGCAATGGTGTGTATTAATGTGTGTCTATCTGACTCATTTGTGTAGAACAATGCTTTTTAGGGTGGTCACACTCCCTATAACTGAAATGCTCTACTTTGGTAAGGCTGCTCATGTCATCCACCTAGAAATACATCCCTGGAAAGGTTGTATCCCAGTAATCTCCATGGTGTGTCCCATAATTGCATACTGCTGTAGTGTGGCAAAATAGTTAAGTAGGAGTTCAATTCTCAGACATGGCACATTTGTGTGTGTGTGTGTGTGTGTCTGTATGTCTGTGTAGAGAGCAATGCTTTTTAGGGTAGTCACACTGCCTACAATTCAAATGCTCATCTTTGGGAAGGCTGCTGATGTCATCCACCTAGAAATACACCTCAGGGTAGTTATAGCTCAGTAATCTCAGTAGTGTGTCCTGTAACTGCGACCTGCTGTAGTGTAATAAATTAGTGAGGTAGCTGTTCGAATCCCAGATATGGTGTTTGTGTGTGACTCTGTGTAGTGAGCAATGCATTTTAGGGTAGTCACACTCCCGACAATTCAAATGCTCATTTTTGACAAGGCTGCTGATGTCATCCACCTAGAAATAAACCTCTGGGTAGCTATAGCCCACTAATCTCCATAATGGGTCCTGTAACTGCGACCTGCTGTAGTGTGATAAATTAGTTAGGTAGCTGTTCTAATCCCAGACATGACAGGTGTTTGTGTGTGTGTCTGTCTGACTCTGTCTGTGTAGAGAGCAATGCTTTTTAGGGTAGTCACATTCCCTGCAATTCAAATGCCCATCTTTGGCAAGGCTGCTGATGTCATCCATCTAGAAATACACCTCTGGGAAACTGTAGTCCACTAATCTCTGCAGCGTGTCCTGTAACTGCATACTGCTTTAGTGTGATAAATTAAGTAGATAGCTATTCTACTCCCAGAGATGGTGTGTGTGTGTGTGTGTGTGTGTGTGTGTGTGTGTGTGTGTGTGTGTGTGTGTGTGTGTGTGTGTGTGTGTGTGTGTGTGTGTATGTGTGTGTGTGTGTATGTGTATGTGTATGTGTATGTGTATGTGTATGTGTATGTGTATGTGTATGTGTATGTGTATGTGTATGTGTATATGTGTCTGTGTCTGTGTCTGTGTCTGTGTCTGTGTCTGTGTAGTGAGCAATGCTTTTTAGGGTAGCCATACTCCATACAATTTGTATGCTCTGCTTTAGCAAGGATGCTGATGTCATCCACCTAGAAATACAACTCTGGGAAGAATGCAGCCCAGTAATCTCCATAGCATGTGCTATAACTGCATACTACTGTAGTGTGATATAGACCCCCTGTGAAATACAGTTTTGGAGAAGGAGTTCTCTGGTAATCTCTGTGGTGCGTCCTATAACAGCTCCTTGCTACCATATGATATAGACCTCTGTTAGGGGTTCTATACCCACACATGCCCGTTGTAGATGTTTTGTGTGTATTTCAATGCCTGTGTGGGGAGCAATGCATTTTAAGCTAGTCACACTCAGTACATGTTCAGTGGCCTACTTTGGCAGTTCTGCTGATGTCATCCAATGTGAAATACACCTTTGGGGAAGGAGTTCTCTGGTAATCTCTGTGCCTATAACAGCTCCTTGCTACCATATGATATAGACCTCTGTTAGGGGTTCTATACCCACACATGCCGTTGTAGATGTTTCGTGTATTTCAAAGCTAGTCACACTCAGTACATGTTCAGTGGCCTACTTTGGCAGTTCTGCTGATGTCATCCAATGTGAAATACACCTTTGGGGAAGGAGTTCTCTGGTAATCTCTGTGGTGCGTCCTATAACAGCTCCTTGCTACCATATGATATAGACCTCTGTTAGGGGTTCTATACCCACACATGCCCGTTGTAGATGTTTTGTGTGTATTTCAATGCCTGTGTGGGGAGCAATGCATTTTAAGCTAGTCACACTCAGTACATGTTCAGTGGCCTACTTTGGCAGCCCTGTTGATGTCATCCAATGTGAAATACACCTTTGGGGAAAGAGTTTTCCAGTAATCTCTGTGGCGCATACTCTTACTGTGTAGTGCTGTAGTGTAATAAACTAGTTAGGTAGGGGTTCAACTGACAGACATGACATGTGTGTGTGATTATAACTTGTATCCAGTGTGGAGGTGGGTGTGAGTGTGTGACACCTGGGCCCGATGTGGGGTGGGTTTTGCAAATGTCTTTTATGGTGGCCCTATATCACAATGTCTACTGTACAGGGATAACAGATGTGAAATAACAGAGATGCTGGGGTGCAAATCCATACCCATACATGTGACATCATAGCCAGGCAATCACAGTTAGCAACCACAGTATTACACAGCACACTCTCAACCCATGTCACATACACACACACATGCAGAGGCAACAGCCAATATGTGTGTAGTACACTGCATATTGGCGACTGATAGTAACTATGGAGTGATTGCAGTGGCCTACAGAGGGCATGGCACCATGTCCATCTGTCCAATAGGCACATAAATGCAGACAGCGCACTTTCCCCATGTTCCCCACTGGACACCTGCAACACCTGTGGTGCCATCACGTGACCCACAAAGGATATAACATGCCTGAAAACATGCCCTCTAAGGACAGATGCCACTGACACCAGGGAATGCTGTTAACATGCTATCAATGTAGGTGCAGGGTTAACCTGCTGTCCATTACCAGTTCCTGCCATAGGTGGCCAAGACTGGCACATCTGATGATAATCTGTATACACAACATGGGCCCAAAACCCCAGGTACAGTTCCACATGTCACTGTACATGCATGTGGGAGGTCTGCACAACCCAGACACCGCCCATGTCATGGACTAGGGAACACATACATGGCAAGCGATGCACAGCATTGGCCAAATGCAATAGCCACCCAGGTAACTGGATGGTGGATACAATACTCACCTGTGTGGGCAAATGCAGAAACCACAGGCCTGAGCCACAATACAGACCATTGTCATATGGCCTGATGCCAAGGTATACCCATCACCTAGCCGTGTATAGCCGTCTGACACAGTCGACCACCACATACCCGTGCAGAAATGCACCCATGCATGTCAGTACTGGCACCCTATGTGTTTGTGTGTGTGTTGTATGATGTGTATGATCACATCCATAGTCACTACAACCCCCAGTGGCATACTGAAGCATGCTGTCTGATGTCAGACACCTCCCCATACCCTTTGCCCATATAACCTCCATATGACCCATATGGTGCATGTGATACCTGCACAGTAATCTGTTGTGGCAATCTTACAAGGGATGAGCTGTATCCCTGGCCCAGCCAAGTGTGTCAGTGTGTGTGCATCCCTGTAAGAGAGTGGCTGTGTTGACGCTAGCACCCGTTCATGCGGACAGGCACGTGTACATCACCTACCATATAGCTAGCATATCCTTATTGCAGATGTCACTCACCATCACATATATTTTCTGCGGACTCCATAACAAGTGACCTATGTGGTTCATCCCACAACTGCATAGGACTGTGATAGCACTACATAGTCATCAGGGGATTGATACCATGTGCTGGTAGGTGTGTGACACAAACAGGATTAGGTTTTACTCTCCCACCCCTCCCTGACTTGTCGATGCCTCTGTCTGCCTCTCTCACTTCCTCACTGGTGGATGTGGAGACCCATACCTGCTTTACCTAGGCAGCAGCATGTGTATTTTAGGTAATGCTCATGATCAGCTGATGGCTTCTGCATGAATAGCAGCCCTCCCCTAGCTGATTGCATGTGGAACAGCTGTGGTAACATTCCCACATCCAATTGCATGGAAACACACTCCAATGTCTAGGAACATCATGTTTGTGTTGGTCCTTTTCATTCACTGTGAGCAGGAACTCATTCTGTCGTTTGGCAAACAACATCTCAGATGGAGTGGGGATTTACCTCTGGCAACATACACTGTGCAAACAGAATAAAACACACAGGAGAGGGATGTGCCTGACCTAACTAAAACTGTAAGTGCTGCTATACTGCATTTGGAGTAATGTTGGTTTAACAGGGTGTGTGCGGATATGGCTGTCCTACATGTATTAATACCTGCCATGTCAGTTGTATGTTTATGAAGACTCCTCATCTGTAGGGTCATCTGCAGAGTGGGCACTGTGTGATGCCTTTGGTGTCATGTGTTACCCACAGAACATGTATCTGTAAACTGCAGAAGGTAGTGTGAGGATTAGAGTCTGTAGATGGTGAAAGCCATGACAGTTACTGACTTCATATCCCTCATAGGACATATGTTGCAACAAACCCTGTTACAACAAGACATGTATGATGTTATCACAGCAACGTGTTAATTTTGGCCCTATGTATGTGTTTCCAGCCACAACTCAGTCAACCTTTGTACATATGTCATGCATTAAGAGGTGCATATGTGCTTTACACCATAATTAGTGTCATTATATCTGATAACAAGCCAGTGAGATATCAGACTGCTACACGTGTTATGTACAGTAGGGGTTATATTTGATTACATAACCTGGGCATATTGTAGTTGTTTGTACAGTACTGAGGTCTGTGTATTTATGGCGAATGTCGATAGTGTGTGTATTATTAATATGTACCTTGGCCTGTGCACAGACTGTGGTAGTTGTCATCATCCTAGGTCCCCTCCTATCTGATGTTACATGCTGCTCCACTGTATTTTACCATATTGGCTTACATGTTTGTAGGGCCATGCACACACATGTCCCATACCACAGTCAGCCATCAGACCAAACTGTGTACCGGCCCAGTATATGTAGGGTTAGTGTGTGAGTGGCACATATGAGGATGGTATCGAACAGATAGTCCATATACTATAATATCATGCTAGCTTGATATATGTGGCTGTGGCTGTGTTCTCATTGGTTGTGGTTATGCACTTTCACAAAGGTGTATATTACCCTGTGCTGTGACATGCCTGTACAGCCTTCTATATATGCAGGTACATGTGCATTCCCCATAGGAGATGTAGGCCAGTGTTGAGCCAGTCGGCCTGTAGCCTGCACAGTGCATTGTTACATGCTTTGCAGCGTAGTGTACTTACAAAGTGAAATGTCATGTGCAGATGCTTGCCAGATGTACTGCTGCCAGGCCTCCCTTAACAGTCATGTATATCAGACAGAGCAGTGGCATGCTGTACAGATGTATGTCAATATCTAGTGGGTAGTATATGGCCATAGCACTCCTGTACCAGTGGTTATTATGTGTCAGGCCAGACAGGGGTGTGTGAATGCATAACCTATGGTGGCATATGTATACCAGTCGTTATGTGTTATACCCATCTACATGGCTGTTAACATCCATATTGTCAGACATAGTACACATGTTTTGCACTAAGGGGTTCTGTGTATACCTCTGGACTGTACAGAGTGTTTCAGAATGTCCACACATATTGCCAATATCTCTGCTGCAGTTGACGGGGGCAGTACGTGCTAGCATCGGTACTTTACTATGATGTCCTTAGGATGTCTGTCAGTAGCTAATGGCACACATGTGGAAACCAGATGTGACCTCTCACACACACCATGTCTGTGAAGACAATCCCAATTACAGTAGCAATAGTATATAGAACTGTAATAGTACACAAATAAAGATTTTCCATTTCTGCAAACCTGTGTGTGGTGTTTTGTCCTATGACCTCTCTGTGGGTATATGTTGCAAGCAATGATTGTCATTTGTATGGGTGGCCCATACGGTGTCCAGGTTTTCAGGTGTTAACTGTAGGCATAGTGGCTGTTGCATATTTTGTGCACCTTCTACATATGTATCTTACTGTACATATCTCTGCGTATGTATGTGTAGTCACATGTATATCTATATATAGGTAAATATATATATATATATATATATATATATATATATATATATATATATATATGTATATATATATATATATGTATATCTGTATCTACATATGTGTCTGTGTATATGTATCCTGGGGATGTTGATAGCTTCCACATTTTACATTTCCTATGGGAGCCAGACTGTATTGCATGATATGTTACCAATACCAGCCTAACATCATACAGGTGGGATGTAATACTGTTAACATCTTATGCCAATATCATGTCAGGTCCTGGTTACAGGATCTGCAACACTTGTTAGTGTATTTCAGGGAGGACGTGTTTATATATCTGCTTACATATATATGACTATGTCCATATATACCAAAATAGATATATATCTGCGTACATATATGTATCTTGCTGTGTATATGTAGACATATAGGTGTAGACATATATATGTGTCGATGCAGGCATTTGCATGTATATATATTCATATATGACTATATACATATATATATTATATATATATATATATATATATATATATATATATATATATATATATATATATATATATATATATATCGACATACAAAGATATGTTGTATCTGTTTAGATATTTTCACGCATACACACATACATTTAGATGTTGGTATACATTCTCTATACTGGATGATATATTTCTGAAAACATCATATCTATGTATGGCTGTCATGGCTTAGTGGTAAATCATTTTGTGACAGGTACCTCTCCACCCCCACTCCCAGAGGGGCCGAGCCCCGTCCCCTGAAGCAGTTCCACCCAAAGGTGGTGCAGGGCCAATGGAGAAGGAGGTCCCAAGGCTGGGCCCCAAATGTGCTGTTGCCCGGTGCTATGGCCAGCTGAGGTGGGACAGGTGGGTCTGCTGGGACCAGCCTTCCCATGTGAGCTATGGTGTTGCAATTTTAGGACAGATATCATTTAGTAATAGTCAACACCATTCAGGATTAATTATAACAGCATGCATAGGTATTCCCATTAACCCAAGACACCAGATTTACAACATTTGCAGGGTGAGCAGAACACATGCATATAGGGGACAACAGTGGCCATTACAACAGCATGCAGGTTTCATTGATGGCAACAGGCCACCAACATGAGAGTATATTAACATGGCACATGCATAGAACCAAATGTGAATATTTATAAATCAATAGGACATATGTCCCAACAAAAGATTGGAGTGTACTCATACCCATTTAGGTGTGTAATTAGGTTATTGTTGCACATATGGTGGGGGTGATAGAGTGAGGTCACTTAACAACTAATATATCCCTGTAGTTTTCACAACTTTCTTAGTCACTGCAGTGATCTGTCCCTTACATGTATTATTACACTAACCAATGTTCTTACGTTGTACAATGGGATGTTTGCAGATTAGTATATGCATGGACTGTGTCTTGCGTATAGTCTACACCTCTTACCTGTTATACCTGTTGAGAAAATATTGTTAACACTACCTGACAAATTCTACACATACCAGATTCCATGCTTGAAGACAGGTATATGAGTGAACTGTGTTGTACCTACAGTCTACACCTCTTAACTGTTATAGCTGTGGAGGGGACTTTGTTAACACTACGTGACAGATTCTACACATACTCTCAGATACCATGCTTGTAGACAAGTATATAAGTGAACTGTGTTGTACTTACAGTCTACACCTCTTACCTGTTATAGCTGTGGGGAAAATCTTTGTTAACACTACCTGACAGATTCTACACATACTCCCAGATTCCATGCTTGTAGACAAGTATATGAGTGAACTGTGTTGTAACTACAGTCTACACCTCTTACCTGTTATAGCTGTGGAGAAATTTTTTTTAACACTACCTGATGAATACTACACATACTCCCAGATTTTATGTTGATGTTATACACATACCTAACAATCCATTATTGCACACACTCTGGTCAAGGCTTGACAGGATGCAGGTGTAAATGTGGCATATGTTGGATTAGCTGTCATGCACTTTGGGTGAGATGCCACAATGACAGGTTTGTTTTTATATACATTCTCTTTTTATGTTCAGGTCTCACTATCCATAATATGTCAGTATAAGCTGCTTACATTTCTTGGATCATCTCACTGAATTGTCAGGGAAACAGGTTACCAGGCAGCAGATATGGGCCATTTATCTGGACATGCTGGACAGATCAGAACAGTTGAGGGTTCTGACTATGCATACAGCTTACTACCTGAACATTCTGCCACAGTCTGTACAGTTGATCGTTATGATTGTGCTTACAGTGTGCTATCTGAACATTCTAGCAAAGTCTGTATAATTGTTGGGTCTAATTATGCATACAGCTTTCTATCTGAACAGTATCACAAACTCTACAGTTGTGGGATTTGATTATGCATTCAACTTACTACCACTCTCGGGATTCAAACCCCTGCTGTGTGTGGTAAAAATAGTACAGTTGATATCACAGTACACTGTGATATCAGGGAATTGGTGTAAAGCATTCCAATGGTTTCTAAGTCTCCCTCAGTTATTCTATATGACTGATCTCTTGGGATTCCAGCATTGTTATACTGAACTTCCTACACATTTTACTTGCTTTCAGCAGTGTGGGTAACACTGCTTAATACAACAGTACTATTTATTGAACGCAACACTACAACAACATATGAAAGCAGCATGCACAGAAACACTCCAGGGGTTATAATTTCATTCACAAGATATTACACCTTTATTTCCACACAACCTATATGACAGTCTTCCTGCCATATTGTCTGGTTTATTCTGTACATCCCGTACTCAATACAACACTTTTTATAACTGTTATATTTTTTCTTATGACAGTACATGCAAGATTATTACTAACTTGCCTCGCGATGCAGCCTTTGCAGCCTAGCAGCATGGGCTTGCTTGTTCGCAGCCCACTCATCTGCAGCTGTCAGACAAATACAGTGATATTTAGCCGTTACCTATCCATAGTATACTCAAGCTAGGCAATCATTATCTATGTAGCAGAATGGGGACTTAGTGCTGGGGCATCGGCCATCTGCCTTGATTCTTGAATCCACTGCTCCAAGAGATCACACCTCCACCGCTTCAGGTCATCATGGTGAAGCCTGACCTGCTCACCAGTCTGGGGGATACCAGTGGCACTGATGAGGTCATGGGCCAGACTGTCCCATGCCTCCACTTTATACTGAGAGCACTGGTACTGGCCCTGCAGTAGTCTCTCCTCATGGTGTTTTACCACGAGCCATACCATGGTTCTGGACTCCTGGGTGCCCCAGCACTGCACTCTAAATCAAGTGCCGTCCCCAACTCCAGCCATTCTGCCTACAGTAGGGAGCTGCAACCAGTTATGGGAATTATTGGCGCCTGTGGGGTTTAAATACACCCAATTTCCCGCACTTTCCCATGATTGGACGGTTTTGAAAAGGCTAAGCTATGGGCACATCTGCTTACCTAATGTTGGCATTGCTTAAAGGGGTATACCACTGGGCAGATTGAGTTAGCCGGCCTACACATTGCTTACACCATGTAAGCTGAGCTGTGCAATGCTTAGCGTTGCTTAATATTTAATTAGCATTATATTTTCCTTTCAACATTGATTTATTATTTGTTACATGTTATATCTGTGTCTGGTATCTGTGATTCCTTTGTACGTACACTATTCTGGGGACTTCAGCACTTTATTACAATAACACCTCACATCTGGCCTTACTGCAGCACTCCAGTTCACATATTAATGTTATGTAGCACGTTATACAACATCACACTGTACATAGATTCCTTTCACATATTCAGTTTGATTTTCCTATGGTGAGGATTTGTTTGTTGAAACCTCATCTTTGTACACTGCTATGATGGCTTAGTGGTTATCTACTGTGCCTGTAGTGTACAGAGTCCAGGGTTTGATCCTTACAGAGGTTGTTTATTTTGTTGCTGGGCAAAACATTAGATTCAGTTACAGAGTGATTAAGGCACTTTAAAGCAGTTGTAAGAGGGTCTGTGCAGGTTTGAGCAGAGCTAAGCACTGCTAACTTCCAATTACAGTTTCTTACACTCAGCTTCTAAATTGCTTAGTCTGTGTAGGCAGTGCTTACCCCCATGCAAATGCACTTAAACATGCTTACTTTTGCTTACATATGCTTACTACTGCTTATTTGTGCTTAAACCTGCTTACTAGTACCTTATTCATTATGACACTGACACTTCACATGTGCATTCTCTGCAGTACTCCAGTTCATAAATATATGTTATTTAGTGGGTTTTGCAACAAAAATATTGGTTATAATGTGCTTTGCCATGTAAAACAGACTGCGCTGCAGTGGGACTTAAATTGGGAATGCCTGCTCATTGGGCAAATACTCTGCCCAGTACACTATTGCTGTGCTGCTTTATTTGCATATATCTTCCTTGTTATCCTCTTCAGCCTTTTAAGCTGCTTTAAATTTAGCTAAGCATGTGCACACCCACACACCTATGGTTAGCTGTACTCGGATTTTTAAATAAAAATAAAGGGGTTTCTTCATTTGATTTTTATGTACTGTTGCTATTGTACAGATGAGAAACTGTTGGTGGGGATATGCGGACACCTATGAGCGATCTTGCTCATTTCTTACCACTTTTTGCTGTTCTACGTTGCAGGGGAGTGTTTATTCTGAGAGCTCTGCTCTCAGACACCCACTGCACTCATACACGCACCATGTAAGCCTAGGAGCTCGGGCAGCGTGCTTCATTAATATGCATAGCGCACTGCCATCCTGCTCCTAAACGGGCACTTCCTTGCATGGCTAAGCTAGTCCTGCATGAAAGATTAGTGAATCCGGGGGAATATCTGGTAACATTAGAGGTAATTTTCATAATAAAACAATACAAAGCTTTCTATTTTGAATAATTTCAGCTTTACCTATAGAATATTTATTATAAGCAACAAAATAATGTGAAATATTTATATTTATATGTGCTTAAATATCTCTTTGAAGTGGGTCAACACTGAATTAGTGACAGAAGGCAGTGATGGAGAGAATTACTAGGTTAGTGTAGAACAGGAGAAGATGCACTTTTAGGACATACTTGAAGGTATTATAGTGAGTTTTGATCTGATGGACGCTGGAATACTATTCCAGGTTTTGGCTGCAGAGTTAGAATACAGACTAAGGCCAGACTAAGAGTAAAGAAAATGTATCTTGTGATCAATGATTTGAAATGAATTCATTGTGCCACACATAATTTGATTTATTAATGTTGTTACATAAGTGAGGATCCAGATGTTTTGTACAATCTACCTTGAGGACAAAGTCTGAGACAAGAGAACATTTTTATGTAAAATTGTTGTAAAACATTAGGGTCTTTTGTACTGTTTGCTTCCCTCATAAAACCAGAGAATGTTGGATTATGTTGGAGTAGATAATTGAACAAAAGATCAAAGTTAAATTGCCAAGAAAAGAAAAGAAACTGTGTGTAACAGCAATTGTATAAAATGCATTGTGCAAAACAAGAACATTATATGGTAATGGGAGCTGAACCAACACTTGTTACAACTTGTATGTGAGACACTTTCCACAAAACCAGTGAAAGTGATTCAAATTGTCTTTCCGAACACATCCAAACAAACCTGACAAGGTTTTATCCTTTGCCTGGGGAACCATAAGTCCCTATTAATGCATTCAGCAGAGTACCATTTGTCCCAGTCCCCATCAAGAATACAGATGACACCAAATGACATGTGACAACCTTTATTTATTTCCAGCATAATTTTATTACATGATTTGAAATTTGAATTGCAGCATTAATAACCTTGTAAGTACAACATGTAAAGTCTTTGTAATATACATAGGGCAGCGTACCCTGCTCACCCTTTTCAAATAAGCATCGTCCATACCTATGCTCACTTATTCTTATCAATCAAGCAGTGTCCTAGCACTCACTTCCATCCCCCACACTCCTTGCATCAACAACTAACACCAATAGGGGGAACAGAAGAGAGACAAGCCTGTTCCTCTTCTCTGTCCAATACCCACTTCCATAACCATACCAACCAAAATAAACAAAAGAGAAAGGGAGGGACGGCAGGTAGCAAAATCATGCTAAAATATGATTCCTCATATAAAACAGCTAAGACTCACCCTACATCTACCTCACTTTCTCTTAGGAACCAGACTCAATAGAGAAACCTTAAAACTCTCAAAGGGGGGGGGCTATCAAAAGGTCCCAACAACATACTTGCCTGAGATTCAGTTGGTGCAAAGAAGTCATTCATTAAAGATGTAGTCTGTGCTTAGTTTTAAATTTAGCTGTTGCCACTTTTTTAACAAGTCAGGATATGTATTTGCATAAGAGGGCATTTTTTGAATATGCAAGCCTTAAGGTGCAACCCCCAGCTCCAAATGCATTAAAGCTTAACTGCTGCCATTGGAGCCTTTTATAAAAAGGACATTTTAGATAAACATAATTATTTAAGTATATAGTTCTAGTATGTATTTATAAACTGAGTTAAAAGTATGTCTGAGTACTTTTTTAAGGAAACTTTTTAAGGAACTGCCATATCTCTAAGCTAAAATGTTAATTAAATTATTGTAGAAATGATGTGATTAGCTGGCCGTGCTCACATGATTTTTCCCTTGTTTTAAAAATACTGAAAAATGTTACAAATTGTATATTGCACTGAAGAAGGATTTATATCCGAAAGCTTTGCTGTAATAAAGTATTGACATTTTCAGATGTCTAACCTCCCAGTGGAGAGAGTGATCAATTGCCCAAGAGTGGTAAAGTCAAAGCATTCTTCTTCAGCCAAACTTCCATGTAGTAGATGAAATCTGCCACCTAATTATCCCACATCCTGTGTTGCAGCCTACCTACTCGCCTCTTCCTCAACACCCCTAAAGCTGCCAAAAGGTAATTCCTCTTCACTGTTTCTGATTCCACAAGTCACTGCACCCCTTCCATATCAAATAATTCAGAGACATCAACATAACCCCCCCAAATCTTCTCCTTAACTGAGGATGGAATGTGAGGGATCAGAAAAACTGTCCCTGCCCTTTGCTCCAAAGCCTGTGTAACTAATCAATCACCAGGCTGTATGCCAAAATCCAGCCCTACTTCAGAGAACAATCCCATTGCACCTCTGGATGACCCCAAGTTCCCCACAGATAACCCTATGCTATCCTCCCTACTGTCTGCTTCACCCTGTCCCTTCTCGTGGCACATCTGTGTATCCCCCATAGACCATTCAGCTTCACCTAACCCCTGATGCACCTTCTTTGCAGCCATCCAATAGTTATTCCCCACACACTCCAAATTTGCCTTGCCTAGTGGGAATCTCAATGGCATATCATTACCTGCTGCTCCATCCTGGGCCACTCCAGCAGCCAGGAGATCCACTGCAACCACATCTCTTGACTGCCATGCCCACTGTCCATGAGCCATCCTGGGCTCAGCATCAGGCACCTCCTGGAAAAATTCTTCCACCTGCACCATGATGGCCTCCCACCTCTGCTGTAAATTCTGCATGTTCACCATTTGCAACAAAGGAGAAACATATTATGTCTTCAGGAAAAAAAAATATATATATATATATATATATATATATATATATATATATATATATATATATATATATAAAATCATCTTTGAACTGGGCCCTGCCAAACTCTGAGGCAAGCATGAGAGTACAGTGAACTAAATAATGATATCCACTGGAACGTCTGACCCCACATCATCTAGACACTACCTGCCAACCAAACTCCCTACACATAAGCACTCACCCGTCTATAACAGCAATGTTAAAAGTGAGCCCCTGTTTTTGCCCTCCTGCCAGATACTTGTTGCATTACTCTCAACCTCTTACAGCCAGAAATCTGGACAAAGCCATAAATAAAAGTGAGACAATGACCCAAAATTAGGATCAATTTCCTACCTTGCTCCCACAAACTTAGAAAGTTGACACAATAACAGCTCTGGCATTATCATGAGTTCCCTGAAGGGCATGAAGTCCAAAACTCTAATGTCTGTCATTATTTTCCAAGTTGAATTTGTAATGGTGTGTGTAATGCAGTCAGGAATTTTATTTATATAACTGAGCGAACAGGGGCTGGTTTGCACTCATATATTTTACAAGGTTAAGGTGATGCTTACAGTTTTAACCAACTTCCATTATGATGTACCATTACCATTTCAGTACAGAAAGTCCAACTAAAATATTTTCATGGTGAAAAACTTTTTGTTTGTTACACAAATTTGCTACAACTTTGCTAGAACCACAATTTTGTGAAGGCAAACCAAAAACATGAAGCAAAATCGAAACACCCCACAAAACTCCATACGGTCGAGAAGTATGGTTTGTTTTTTGTATTTTTTGTCTCTGTGTGGTGAAGGGGGTGTGCTTCAATGTTGCATCAGAACCCACTCCAACCCCCTCATGACAGTTAGTGCCTCACTGTGCATGCACAAGAATGGCTGTTATTCCCAGGCAGCTTCCGACTCTGCACCATGCACTTTAAGTCAGGGGCCACTCCGAGTAGCAAACCACTCATTCCACTGTCCCACTCCCATGAATGAACCTCTCAAGCCTATTTTCATCAAAAAGTACATTTACCACCACTAAACAAATGCTCACAAACAACTGGCTGAGAAGGGGAATGAGCCGCACAACCAAGTCCACAGAGTCTGAAGTCTCAAAACTACAAACAACCAAGCAACTTGTGAAATCAGGAAATCTTCACAGCATAAGCCCAGACTAATGAAATGAGGACAAAATAAGGCCGTTTGGATGCAAATACGTGCTGCCTATCCCCAAAGTCTCCCAAAGCACCTAAAAACAAGAGAATGGAAACAAAAAGGGGAAGGATAAAACACTGAAGAGGAGGGAAAAAAATAATTATACAATGACCCCCCCATTAATATTCCAAAACGTACACACTGATTGGTCAGCATTCACATTGTAAATTAGACTTAAACTAATGGAAAAAGGTCCGGTCGCCTGGACTTTTTCCATTAGTATAAGTTTATATTTTTGCTTACAGCAACGGAGAAAGCAAGATCTCCGTTGCTTTTTAGAAAGTGTCTTGCTATGTTAAAGGAGTTTAACATAACGAGACAGCTTTAAAAAAAGCAAGAATTTCCATTGCTTTTAAAGCTGTATGTTAAACTCCTTTAACATAGCGAGACACTTTCTAAAGCAACGGAGAAAGCAAGATCTCCACTGCTTTTTAGAAGGTGTCTTGCTATGTTAAAGGAGTTTAACATAGCGAGACAGCTTTAAAAAAAAGCAACGGGGAAAGGAAGATCTCTGTTGCTTTTTATGTTAAACTCCTTTAACATAGCTAGACACTTTCTAAAGCAACGGAGAAAGCAAGATCTCCACTGCTTTTTAGAAGGTGTCTTGCTATGTTAAAGGAGTTTAACATAGCGAGACAGCTTTAAAAAAAAGCAACGGGGAAAGGAAGATCTCTGTTGTTTTTATTAAAGCTGTCTCGCTATGTTAAACTCCTTTAACATAGCTAGACACTTTCTAAAAAGTAACGGAGATCTTGCTTTCTCCATTGCTTCCACCCATAGCTCTGATAAACTGCCGCAGAATACCGGACAGCTGCTGAAGGGCAGCAAGAAGGCATTATACAATGCCATTATTTAAGAAAACTAGGTATTTTTTTTCTTAAATAATGTCATTGTATAATAGCAATAACCCATGCCTGGGTGTGAGTATTGCTGGATTTACCCACGGTTGTCTTTGTTTGGCCACTCGGGCTTCACCCTCGTGACGAAACCATGCCAACCATGGGTAAATCCAGCATTATCCACACCCAGGCATGGGTTATTGCTTAAATATACAAATCACCTGCCACCGATAACCTACCACCCACCTTTAACCTGAGACCTACTTGTTCTCCATGGGACATAACACCTGCCTTAGCAAGATCACACCAAAATATGATTCCTCTTCCCAGATGCACTCATATAAAACACCTAAGTCCCACCCTACATCTACCTCACTTCCTCTAAAGTCACCTTAACAAATTAAGCCTTCCCTTCCCCAAAATATAATAAAACCTATCTCTACTCCTTAGTCTTAATCTCTTTTCCCAACAAACTCCTTCCCCTACCCCTCTTACTCTCTCTAACCCTTACCAAAGATGACTGTGGACAAATTTGTTTGTTCCCAAACCTCATAAAACATCTCCATAACTGTGATATAAAAATGCATTTTCATGTAAGGGTTACCATACTCCAATATAAAGTCCATAAAATAGTGGTAATTACAGATTTTACTGTAGTACCATCATTTGTTACAGTGCAGGTATGTATTGTATGTGCACTTAATTTTTATGATACACACTATATTCAAATAGTGAATATAATAACAGCTTCAGCCTTGCTGGTAGATTTCTCCCCAACCTTTTCAGTAACAGTATGGTAATATTAATGTGACTCTCCACGTATATGTCTTTTATGCTGCAAAATTGTTGCTGCATTAACTTTTTAATTGAGTTTAGAATATATTTAGATCCTGGTGTCTAGTAATCCCCACCCCCAGTATTGCAGGATTTTCTCCTTTGTCTAGTGGAGTTTAGAGATGCGACAGACCCCCCCATACAAGCGCATACACATTCGTACCCACACACACACACACACACACACACACACACACACACACACACACACACACACACTTACCTATTAATTGTACCCACACACACACACACACACACACACACACACACACACACACACACACACACACACACACACACATGCACACGCACGCACACATACAGCCAAATCCCCCACATCATTGAATTCACAATCACACAGATAGACTTACCCATTTATTCCACACACACACATGCACACACACACACACACACACACACACACACACACACACACACACACACACACACACACACACACACACACACACACACACACACACACACACACACACACACACACACACACACACACACACACACACACACACACACACACACACACACACACACATACATACAGAATTTAGGGCTGAGTGATACCAACTTCACAAAAGTTCTCAAATGTTTAAAAGTTTAGTCCAATGGATTCTCATGGTTGAAGGTGCAGAGCTGTGCACAGCTTTAAACATCACCACATAACAGTAACCCTCATACCTGCGGGCATATCACTATAACCATAAAGGTCACACAATCAGCAACTAGTGCAAAAGTGCTGTAACAGAGTCCAGTAATAATAAAGGCCACACATTTTCTAGAAGATGTCTTGTCAAAGTGCTTCCTACAGGATCATTCATTACTTACTGCTACTTTGCTGTTTTTTAATTATTTATCATATTACTGAAATCCAATATACAACTGATGATGGTAGTAATGGCATATTTGCGATGACATTACAGTTTGAGACTTCTTCTGCCTTATAAAACTATATATACTTTATGACTGATATTTTCACAAGAAATGTGTTAATGCCTCATAAAGATGAGCCAGAAAAATAAAGTTGACCATAACCATCAGTTCTTGAAAAATTTTATGTCAAAATAAATATGGCACAAACTGGGTGTGTTGACAGACTGTAACAGGACAGATGGCAGCTCTCAAGATGATATAAAGGAAAAGCCATCCAGTTGCACTTGGTCATTCATGGAACTGCAGATACAACAGTATGAGTCATACCTCTGAAGTGTACATCATTATGAGTAACATTCCCCATTTTGGGTCTTAAAAAGACCTTGTTCTTTGAAGTTTCACATTAACTGATATCCATGGTAAACAGTGCTGAATCATACTATCTCATCAAAAGAAAATGCTAAAAGTCGAGAGCACATTTTAACCATCCTGTGAACTTCCTAGTTGAAGTGATTAGTAAGCTGTGAGCAAGTGTTCCACATTTTACCCATTTGTTCCACATTATGAGAGGTAGTGTGCCTCATTTTGGAGATGGAAGGCTGAGAGCTATGGTATGAGTATTTAAAATTTTCAGTCTGAATATTTAGCTGCAGTGGTGCAGCGGTAGTGTTGTCACCTTACAGCAAGAGATTCTCCTGTTTGATTCTCAGCTGGAGTGCCTTCTGTGTGGAGTCTGCATGTCCTCCCTGCAGTCAAGTGGCATTTGAAAGACGTGTAGAATGGGTGTGCTTTTGTTGAAGGTTGGGTGTCAAGCTGGCACTGTAAAAATCTACTGCCAATCATGAGCAGACCGGAGTTCCTCTGTGGTGGCTCCTAACTGGGAAAAGCCGAAAGAAGAACAACAAGTCTGAATAGGTAAGTCTGCAGGTCATTACTTTATGTGACAGATAAAAATATTTCAACTTTGGAGGCAAAACAGTATAACATAGAACTGTAACATTATCAAGTGGTTGAACAAATCAGATTGAAATAGAAATGAATTCAAACTGTCAATTTTAAGAATGTCATTAAGAAAATATATCGGTAACGTAGCCACAGGATTTAATTTACAGATCTTCATTGGCGCCAGCAAGCTGAAATGAGTACAGCAAAGGATGTCACGGGAACAGACTACTTCACCTGTTGCACAAAAGACAATGTTGTGGTTTACTACATATACCACACAATACTTCATGAAATATAGATTGCTACTATTTAATTTGAGTGCCTGTTTTATTTTTAGTATTGTTCTTCAACTGAACCAGCAGTGACATGTTACTGTAACTTTCTAGCTAGAAATATTGTGAAAATAAACAGTTAAATGCAGTGGAGAATGCATGCATTAGGTTAGCATGTACTCTTTGTTGAGTTAAATTCATGTGTAGTGGAAATTTTAAGAAATTAGAAAGCAGGTATATCTAAGACCAGATTCCAAAACAATAGCTTTGTATGACAAAGTACTTTCTGATAGACTCAGGAACCCTAAGAGTAAGTTTTCAGTTTATTAGTTAGTTAATATATGCAAGGAATACAAAACCTTTATTGTCAATCCTTTGCTTCAACCAGTTCTGCAAGATATGAAGTAATCTTTGCCTCAGACTGGCCAAGTAGCTCTGAAAATGATGGCATGGTCTGTATGCTGTTTCTGAATAAATGTACCGTTTTGTTGCCACAATGTTAATTTATCATTATATGAAATGTTTTCTAGGTAACACAGATAAAAGTTATAAAAAAACTATGGCTAGTTTTTGTTCACTTCTTCTGAGTTTCTGTTTTAGCCATTTGTCTGCAGGTGGTTATAAGTAATGCTTCCAAAACCTGACATTTTGTTCATTTATTTTGTGTACAGTGAAATCAGATGTGGTAATCTGGTCTATATTCTATATTTTGAACCAAGTAATGGTTATCATTTGCAACAGTTTCATTTCATAACCTTATTTTCTGCATTTTGTTATTTAATGTCTCATTTTTTTATTTCATATTTTTTTTTATATTTAACACTATGAGCAGGCTTCTCCTTGACCTCATCTGATCACCTACTCCTCCAGCAAATTGAGGGCCACAAAACAATCATTGTACTAGGCAATGCATCTTGTTACTTCACAAGTACATCAAAAAATTGTTTGTTTGTCTTTATGTGCTTTTCTCAAATGCCTAGTAGGTAGTTCCATGTATTTTATTACATCTCTCTGTACACTGGGGTAGTTTGTACCAAAATGCTCTATACAAAGGCTCAAACAGATGCCCTACGAAGACCATCTCAAAAACTTCAAGCTTTACTCCGTCACATATCGTCTATTCAGAGGTGATCTCTGCCGAACATACAAAGCTATATCAAACCCAGTGCTGTTGGACATGCTCCACTTAAAGAAATCTCAATCCCTTTGACTACATGCTCTAGGGACCTAAACCTTGTTACTACAATAAACAGAACATGCTGGAGGGATAGATTCCTGTCCCAGAGACTTCCCATACTCTGAAACAAACTACCTGTCTATATCAAACAAAGCTCCTCATTAGCACTCTTCAAGAAAAATCTTGATGATTGGATGGGAAATAGAAAATTCGCTCCGAGGATCACCTCTGTAGCTCTGCTCAACAAGGGCACAGGAAAATAATTTTCTTGGGTGGCGAAAGCCAGGGTACCTTTTTGGCTAGGGTTATATAGGCCCTAGGGTCAATAGCCTAGTACCTACCTATGAATCTATGAACCTATAAATACACTCTGCTAATAAATCCAGTCATTTTCATGTCCTTTTTTATGTTTTATCATTACATAAAAAGTACTCACAACCATACCTCATAATTTGTTTGCAAAAAAAGTCTGGAAAACGCGAAAAATAATGTGGGGACAAATACCTAAAATCAGATAAAAAATGTAAATATCATTCTAATTGTCTCAAAAGGTTAATAGATCAGTTGGTTTTACACACTGGTATGCATTTTTGAACAATAAGAAGTATGAAACTCTTATGTTCATTGTTAGAATGACTGCAGTCCTTAGTGGTTTACCATAAAATTAAAAAGCTTATGAGGAACAGGGCAAAATATGAGGCAAAATCAAATACATTCTGCAAAATTCTTGACAGTTGAGAGATATGCCAATAACAAAACACAACACCACATTCCATCTGGTAGACAACACTTCCATATACTATATTCCTCAGGCATCTGCTGTAATTTTACAGTTTCACTGGCATTGTCTCCAATAATGTATGGTTATGTACTGCATAGATAATGTGATGCATTAGCATTCATTTTCAGGCTCATATAATCTATAAATCTCTGGGCAGTGATCACACACTAAGGTGATATAATCTATAAATCTCTGGGCAGTGATCACACACTAAGGTGAATATAGTGGTGGCTGTCTCCAACCTTTTCTCTCTTTAATATTTGAAGGCATGTATGCTTCCTCCTGTGGTTCAGGGCAGGAAATACATCTCAGAAAAGGGGATCTGCTATATAACCCTGAACTGATGTCTAAGCTCAAAGACAAAATAATTGGTTTCATCAATGATGCTTAACTTCAAAGATTGGATAATTACCTGACATAATTCTAAGAGTATCCAGCACACTTCTGCCTGGGCTATAGTGGTTAATATACCCTACAGTTTAGACATGGATGGGGAAGTACCTCTTATCTCGCAGTAAGCCTTTATGCCCATCATTGTGATGTTTTAGGCAAAGTTTGATTGATGAACATACCCACTTGACAAATTCTACTTTAGGCAACATAAGTGTACCACTGCTTGCTGGTAGAGTAGTAAACAATAAAATGCCAAAGCTTGATGCTTTGATGCCTTGTCTTGAAGATACATGTCTGACTAGTTATAGAAACTTGGTTCCAATGCAAAGACAGTTCTTGCCCAGGTTTAGCACCTATCCTGCATTCAGATCCACAGGAGATGTGTACATATCTATATTCATCATGAAGCCTATTATTTGTGACAAATCGTGCATGACATTATAAAGGAACCTGCTGAGTCTAGGTGATCTTCAATAATCCTGCCTACCATACTGTTCCCAATTGTAGATTGACTTCAATGTCTCTCTCTCTCTCTCTCTCTGAGCTCATTGGTTATCAGGCACATTGAAAAGCTTCCCACAGAAAGAAATGTACTTATTTAGCTATGCCAAATTGAGGCTGCCATACCTATTCAATTAGCAACAGATATGACCAAAGGTTCCTCATTAATTTAATGCTTATTCTCTTCATCAAATTGTTCCCTTCTCCACGACAGGTAATAATTTTCCTTAACTTGTAATTACCAGCTTGTCCCCTTCCTGTGTTGTCCTTAATTTTACTATTTCTTTTAGTAAAATATCCCCACTTTGCAGTTACCTTCTCTCTTAAAATAAAGTAAAGAATAAATATCCTACTCACACTAAAGAAATTTTCAGGTCAAACAAGGCAAAAATTGTAGAAAAACCTGAAACCGCACCACGGCTAAGGCTGTATGAAGACACAACAGCTTGAAAACAAACATAGTTTAATTTCAACCAAATAAAGTAAAAGGCCTGAGTAAAAAGATGAGCACTTTCAGCGAAACTCCGCCTTCTTCAGATCATATAGTACAATAGTCCATACTGATTAAAATAACAATAATTGACCAATCATATCTATTGCAACTGACACACCTACAAAAATTAACAAATCAAAAATTCAGTCTTAAAACCAGGAAATATGATGACAAAAACATATCTAACCAATCTTAAACTAAGAAAAATTCTAATAACCAATGAAAAAAGTTCATTAAAACCAAAGTATACTGTAGAAATGTTTATGCAGATTCAAATTAAATAGACCATAAAACATTAGCCTCTACATATTTCAGGTTCAGTACATGTGTAGGATGTGTGAATGAATACTGAATTTCATCTGCTTTCATGATTAAGCATGGTGGTTTACCCAAAGCCTTTAGAAGTAAATCTATTTACTTATAGAGAATGGGCTCATAAGCCCGGAAAAAGATACATCCACATTCACAGTATATTGTTTAATCCAATCAATGGTTCAAATCAAAATCAGCCAATAGTGTGTAAAGGAATTTATACAAAGTTAGGACACTGTAGCGGCAAGCGTCCATAACTATGGCTATCAGATCATAGCATTTGAAAACTTCCCTGACCACTAGCTAGAGTCTGATATATTACTAAACACACTGGAAGCATTAATAGGAATGCTACAAACCAGATCGATTTGGTTAAAATGGTAAACTTTCCCCTGGTAACATTAGAATAACCATTAGATTGGTATCTTATCTCTGTGTAAGCCAGTTCAAATATAGGTTTGGTTAAAATGTTACTTTTTATATTTATTAATATAATAAAAACTAAAACCATCCATTGTACAGCTTTGGTCCTTCTCCTTTAAAAGTATATTCAGAGCGTTTAAATTAAAACATTTTTGGGGGGAATACATATAAGAATAACATATGAGAATAGATTGTTCATATTTGATTCTACGGTTTTTCCTTATCTGCAATGTGTTTTGTACTATATACGCTTGCTGTCTGGCTATAGTCAATCAGCAATTTACCTAAAAGCAATGCAAATCAAAAGTTAAAGCCATCGTTGTTTGTGGATGCAGCCTATTTTATTTGCACAGTAAGGACCAATCAGATTTAGTAAACATACATCATGGCAAATCCTTGAAGGGCCAATGAAATTCCAATAGACCAGTGGCTCAACCAATCAAGTAGAGACAACTGAAACAACAATCAAAGACAGAGACCATCCGTATTCACAGTTATGGCTCCATTCTCAATAGGATCAATTCTAGGAATCAGATAAACATCCATCCCAAGACATTAATGTCTATATAAACAAGAACAAAATCCAATGTTTTCTATATAGGTTTCATATTATGGGCGCTTGCTGTCTGGTCATAACCAATCTATATTTCACCTAAAAACTAATCAAATCAAAAAGTTAAAGCCATCCGCATTGGCGGATGCAACCTATTGCATTGACACAGTAAAACCAATCCAAATATCACAGAAGTATGCCATAGCCAATCTACGAAAGGCCAATGGAATCCCAAAAAGTCTTACCAATTAAACTCGAATGACTAAACCCTAAAGAAAAACAGCAGTTAAAAACAGGGGCCACCCATTCCCACGGTTACGGCTTCACTCTCAATAAGATCAATCCAAAAAATTCAATTAACATTTATCCCAAAATATCAATATCAGCACAAAAGTAAATAATAAAAATAGCAACAGGGACGAAGTCCATTCTTATGCATTTCAGCAGTCACTTCCATGTTAGCAGCTGCCATCAAATAATTGGAGCTGTCTGAATACCTGTCAGTCAATCTTAATTTCAAACAGGGACTGAACAAGATAGCAGGTTAAGGCCATCCACTTTCACGGCGATGGTCTCTTCCACATTCGCGGTAAAGGCCAATCTAACTAAACAAACAAAAAGAATGGCCAATCGAAAAAAGCTTAATAGCACTATATTAAATATAAGGCGGTCACTTCCACATTAACACCTGCAGTCAGATGACTGGTACTGGCTGAATAACAGTCAGCCAATCATAAAACAAGCAAAAGCTATACAAAAACAGCAAGCTATAACCATCTGTATTTGCAATTACCATCTCTTCCGCATTCTCGGAAAAGACCGATCAGATTAAGCAATCAGAAAGAATGGCCAATCAGTAAAAGAGCTTATCAGCTCTGCTTAAAATTTAGTTCAAACCGTCCATAACTCCATATATTATTACGATCACTTCCATGAGCTTGCCTTGACTAAATAGGTTTATAGATTAGTACTAAGCTAACTGCCCTTGCGAGCCATTTTAAGTCTAGGCAATTATCCCTTGTGAGACTCAAACCCTGCACCTTGTGCTTGCAAGGCAAATACCTTAACCATTAGGCCACCCTCCCACTGGATAACAGTCAGCCAAAAATCAATTTAGATAAATACTATATTAAATGAAAAGCAAAGGCTGCCCGCATTCACGACTACGGTCTTATAGCATTCGCGATAATACCAATCAAAATAAATAATCAAAAAGAAATGGCCAACCAAAAAAATAAACTTATCAACTCTACTTAACTCAATCAATGAGTAAAACATATAAAAACTAAAAATACACAAAAATATATATGTATAATAACCAATCAGCAAAAAGCCATTTGAGATTCGATCATACATATCATTATACAAACCATAAGTAGAAAACACATAAAAATGAACTCAGATGACTATCTGCAAAGATGCAAAAACTATAACATTCTAGTGTGAAATACTACATGAATCCTGTCAGTATATACGTATTGGATATACTCGGTAATAACATATTTATAAACCGTCAAAACCTGCTCATAAGTTCATAGATTCAAGATGTACAAAGTGTGTATAACTAAAAGAACACAGAAAAAGATAATTGTTACTGTCCAATTATCATGCACTCATATGTATTTTTATCAAATGATTGGACATTTTTGCATTTAAAGACCACAAAAAAATAATACTTTTACCTTATGTTGTTAAAAGTTATTTCCAATAACGGACTCCAGGCAAAAAATTTATAAACTGATGTTTATGAGACAAGGATTTAACTGATGTTACTTAGATGAATATCACAAGTAACTATCACATGAAAAAAGGGAATTGGGAATGGGCAGAATCTATCTATCCCTCTTTAAGAACAATAAAGAACCTATTTTATGGCACAAATGTTTCCTAAATGGACTTTCATACAACAATAATATCATACAAAAAATGATGAACAGTAAGGGAGCAAAGCCATTCTAGCCCACTTAAAACAACAGGCTTAGAGCAGCTTACTGCTTGTTGCTGCTTAAAAGTGCTTACTCCTGCTTACCCCAGTGCTAATTTCTTTGAAAGAAAAAAAAAAGGGTTGATAGGAAAGAGGTGAAAAAGGGGCACAAAGAGGGAAAGACAGTAGGGGAAAATAGCCAGGGATGTGCAGGAAGGGTGTAGGGAAGGTCCATAGCTGCCTATTTCTTCTACAGCAACAGCTGTGAATATACATGGAATTTGGAGGTATATTTGGACACTCAAACCCCTGGGAGAGGGGTGAGGACAACAATAATAAGTTGTGATGTCTATTAGACCAAATTACATGTGCCCCGTGGACACATGTGCGAAATGGACAGCAATGTACGAGGCATGATTTTTTTGTGGGAACAGATTGCCCTTTTTTCTTTTTCCAGGTGAGAGTGGGATGTTGGGGAGGGGTAGTTGGTATATTTGGGGAGGTAGGATGGGTAGGTTAATAGATGACACACAAGACACATACAGGGACGATATATGACACTTGTGGGGAGTGCACACCTTGATGGTGAGGGGTGTTGCGATATCGGAAGCCTACAAGCCCACTAGTGGTAACAGTGGGACTGAGTTCCCCACCCATGGGCAGTCACCACTGCACTTTCACAGCCCCAAAGGTGGCTGTGCTGGGGGCTGAGCCGCAGAGCCTTGCTGACTCTCTAATTGTGACATGCAGCCCTTGAGCTGGCATAGAAGATCACCAAACTGCTCGTTGATTGCTCTATGCACCATGATCCTGACCTGGCGACAGGTGACAGGTGCCTGTCCGCACCCACTCCCAGGGGGGGGAGCCCCCATCCCCTGAGGCGGTTCCACTCGAAGGTGGTGCAGGACCAACAGACAGGGAGGTACGGAGTTGGGCCCTAGACATGCTGGTGCCCGGTGCCTTGGCCAGCTGAGGTGGGACAGGTGGGTCCGCTGTGACCAGCCTTCCCAAGCGTACTATAGTGTTTAGATTTCAACATCATATATGGGTTGGTAATAGTCAACACATTCCAGGGTTAGGTATAACAGCATGCATAGATATTCACATTAACCCAGACATCAGATACAGAACAGTTGCATAGAAAACAAAACACATGCATATATGGGACCACAGTGGTAATATGAACAGCATGCAGGTATGTTAATGGCACCATGCCAACAATGTTGAAATAATTCAATACGGCACATGCATGGGAACCAGTAAAATATTTATCAAACAACTGGACATTATCAGAGTCAGTACATACCAGTTGGGGTGGGCATGTTGGTTATTGTTAGAGATAAGGTGGGGGGAGAAAGATGTCAATTAACAAGTAGTATATTCCTGTATTCCACATTACTTTCCTAGTCAGTGCTGTTATCTGTACCTTACAAGTCTTACTGCACTACCCTATAGACTTATATTGGACAGTGATATGGCTGTCGACATTCCTGCAGTATACACTTCTTACCTGGTATACCTGTAGAGGGAATGTTTGTTAACACTGACTAACTGTTTGTACACATACGCCCGGATTCTGGGTTGATGTTTAGCACTATGCTATCCAACTCTTTCTGCACAGTCTCTGGCCATGTGTTGACCACATGCTGGTGTGCCTGGTCATATCTAGAATATTGCCCTCTTCCACCTTTAGTGACCTAACATACACACATATACATGCTTTACTACACAGTTTTATTATGTAGCACAGTGTGGGTGACATTGACCAGTGATACTTTATTATTCAGAGAAACTGCAAAACTCACAAACCCCTACAATACCAGGGTGGACAGTACCAGTACAAGTTATATTGGTCTGTATTTATCAGCACAGCATTTGTATCCAATGTATCTGTGGGATCAATGTTTGTTAGCATTACCTGACTGTTGCCACACAAAGTTCCAGATTACACATTATTATTATGCACATACATCTCACTCTGTTACTGTACACACTCTAGTCACAGCTTGACAACATGGGAGTGTAGATAAGACATACTTGAAATATTACTCTCCTAACAGTTTTGGGGGTTGCTGCAGTGAGAGTTGTGTTCTCATGATGGTTGAAAATCACTTGTATTCCCTGTTTGCTAGCTACACATCTGGGATCATCCCACATACTTACCAGGGGGACAGGCAGCAGATATGGGCACATATACTGGACATTCTGGCCTCGTGTACAGTTATGGGGTATGAATCTGTATGCAGTCTAATTCCACTCCCAGGATTCAGAACATGGCTGTGTCTGCTACAACTTCAACACTGTCCATCACAGTTGTGTCTGTTATATAGATATTACTGTATATCTCCTATCTGCTTTCTGTCTTATTAATCCCCTGTGCTTTTGCATTCTGACCTTGTATTACAACACTCATATACAGAATTCCTAGACAGTTATATGTTGTAGGACAGTGTGGGTGACAGCGATGTGTAATACCTCCATTATTTAGAGCAACTGCATATCATTCTTGTATTTCTGGGCAAAGTGTTGGTATCTGACATACCTGTGGGAGGAATGTTTATTAGCACTACCTGAATGTTCCCACACACAGTACCAGGTTACCCACTATTATTATGCACATACAACTCACTGTGTTACTGTACACACTCTGACCACAGCTTAACAAGTTGGGGTGTAAATGGGACATATGTGTCTTCTTAGTCACATAAGGTATTGGGGAGTTGCTATTGTGCCAGGTTTGTTGTCATAGATGTGTGTCAATCAGTTGTATTTCCTGTTTGCTACCTATACGTCTGGGATCATCCATCCCTCTGATTTCCCAAGGGGACAAGTTGATAGGCAATAGATATGGGCCACTTTAATAGACATTCTGAACATTTCTGTGCAGTTGTGGGGTATGATTCTGTATGCAGACTACTACCACTGGCAGGATTCGAATCGTAGCTGTGTGTGCTAAAAACACAACAGTTCACATCTCAGTTGCACATGCTATTCGGTTTTTGTTGTCTGCATTTTCCCTGTTTACTGTCTATGTGTCTCTCAGTTGTACTAAATGGCTTCTGTGGATTACACCTGTCATATACAGGCATTCCTACACATTCAATTTATGGTGCATGGTGTGGGTAACAGTGCTTAATACTACAGTATTATCACATGATTGCAAATCTACATTACCATATGATACCAGAATATTCACATGAAGTCCAGCAGTTAGACTTGTTTTGTCAGGATATTACACAGTGTAGGCATTGCTTACCGCCGTGCAAATGGGCTTATGCCCATTAACTAATCCTTAATTATTCTTATTTGTGCTTAGACCTGCTTACCAGTGCCTTATTCATTATGATACTGACACCTCACGTGCATTTACTGCAGTACTCCAGTTCATAAATATATGTTATTTAGTGTGTTATGCAACAAAAATATTGGTCATAACATGCTTTGCCATGTAAAATAGAATGTGCTGCAGTGGGACTCAAACCAGGAATGCCTGCTCATTAGGCAAATGTTCTGTCCACTATACTATTGTTGTACTGCTTCATGTTTATATATCTTCCTTGTTATCCTCTTCAGCCTTTTAAGCTGCTTTAACCATAGCTAAGCGATGGGCACACCCACACACCTATGGTTAGGTTCAATCGGATTTAAAAAAAAATAGAGTTTCTTCATTTTATTACTACATTCTGTTGCTGTTATACACAAGGGGGACTGTTGGTGGGGATATGCGGACAACTGTGAGTGGTCTCACTCATTGCATACTACTTTCTACTGTTCTACATTGCAGGGGCATGTTTATTCTGAGAGCTCTGCTCTCAGACATGCCCCCTGCACTCTTACATGCTCTGTGTAAGCCTAGGAGCTTGGGCAGTGCGCTTTATTAATATGCATGGCGAGTTGCCATCCTGCTCCTAAACGGTTGCTTCCGTGCAGGACTAGTCGTGCACAGAAGTTTAGTAAATCTGGTGGATAGGTTATGAGCATTGTGTACCAAATGTTAGTGTTAAAGTGGTGCAGTCTGAATTGTCTATAGTGTTGTAAATTGTTTATATAAATATTTATATCTGCAAATTGTTAGGCTAATTTCAGTGTTATAACACTATAGTTTTATATACCAAACAACGATGATGTGTGAGAGAGCACAGCAGATCAATTAACCAGAGTTCTTGTTAGACAAAAAAGCTTTAATCCACGATAACCAAACAATGCTGCAGCTGATGAGCGCTTTCACTCACAAAATGAGTTTCTTCAGATCAAAGTGCTGCTTCCCATAATGCTCATATATATACAATCAGCAAAAATCAATTAACTATTAATTAACAAATAAAAATGTATGTCACATCACAAAATCACTGAAAGTCATACATACTTAAAAACTATGAATCAAGTCATCTAATTTCTGTAAAATACTCAAGCAATTATCAGACAAACATAAAATAAATATATACATATGTAATAGATGTTTAAAACATACACATGTACATCTATATACTTCTTAAAAAACTATGTGAACTAACATATCAATTGAACCACAACATATCAATAGGTACAAATATGTGCAATTAAAATACCAACATTATGATTCATATAAGAACTTCTAAAACATATATGAAAGATGCATAAAAAACACAGCGCCCTATACTATCTGTGTCTAATATTTATATTCCTTCTTTTTTTAAGAGCTGGTTTTATTGAAGCCCTCTCATTTAAACCGGACCCCTGTCAGCCCTCAGTCTTGTAATCCATTTGCTTTCCCTGTCTTCTGTGTGGTTTCTTATGTCTCCACCTCTAATGCAAGGTTCAATTATTTCTAATGCCCTGAACAGGAAAGTGTGTGTATTCCCTAACTCCACTATATGTTTACCCAATGCATTCTTTGTGTTACCTTTTCTCATATGATATGTGTGCTCGCATCCTATCCTTCAGCTGGCGATTAGTTTTACCCACATAAAATGCATTGCATACCTGGCAGACTGCCAGATATACAATATTCATGGTGGAACATGTTGCATCTACTTGGGTTTTAAATTGTATATTTGAATCAGGGTGTACAAATAATGTACTGCTGTCAATGTAAACACACTGGTTGCATTGCCGACAGGCCAGATAACACAACTTAGAACCTTCCTCATCCTTCTTAGAATAACATAGAAGTCTTTTCAAATTTAATTTGTTCCTGTACAAGAACTTGGGTTCATTCCCTACCACCTGCCTGATTCCATCGTCTGTACATAATATAGACCAATGTTTACAAAATATATCCTTAAGAATTCTATTATCACTGGTGTAAGGTAGTGAAATCCTAACGACATTGTTAGCAGTTGGTACATCATTGTCTAACATAGGTCTAGGTCCATAGTATGGTGCTGCTCTGTTCTGCCTGAGCTCACGCATGTCCTTGAATTGCCTTGCAATCTCTCTGTCACTATAACCCCTCTCCTTTAATCTCTCTTTTAAGTCATGTATGCCTCCTTCAAAGCCTGCCTCAGTGGCATTAAGCCTGGAGACACGCATACCTTGTCCTCTAATTATGTTAGCAAATATATGATTAGGATGCATGCTTGCTCTCAATAGCATGGTATTGCGATGGCATGATTTACGAAACACCCCTGTATTCAACAATCCGTTGCCCATCTTTTCAATAAACAAGTCTAAAAAGTCTAGTCTGTGTGTTGAATGACACATAGTGAACACTAAATAATTGGTCAAGCCATTGATCATCCTATGGAAATCATATAACGATTCAATATCTCCTCTCCATAGCATAAACACATCGTCTACAAAACGTTTGTAGAATATACTAGAACGCTTGAATTCGTTGGTTTTAAATAGCACTTCATTCTCCCAATATGCCAAAAACATATTGGCATAGCTGTTTGCACATGGCGTACCCATGGCTACCCCCGCTTGTTGGTTGTATATTGTTTTGTCAAACATAAAAACATTGTTCTCAAGTACAATGTTTAATAAGTGTGTCAAAAGTTCTATCTGGCTTGGTGCAAATGTACTATTCTCCAGTAGATACTGTCTAACATATTTAATGCCCAAATCGTTGGGTAGTACTGTGAACAGTGATTGAATATCAAATGTGACCAATATCAATGCATCACTATTCATCCCATCTTTCATGCAATCATAAAGTTCAAGCAAAAATTGTTTCGAATCCCTCAGTATAGTCGGGTTCATATTCAGTATAGGGCGTAGATGTTTTTCTATATATACAGATATATGTTCAGTGACCCAACCCTGTCCAGATACCACTGGTCTCATGGGTGGGTCACTGGTGTAGCGAGTACATTTGCACCAAGCCAGATAGAACTTTTGACACACTTATTAAACATTGTACTTGAGAACAATGTTTTTATGTTGACAAAACAATATACAAACAACAAGCTGGGTAGCCATGCACCATGTGCAACAGCTATGCCAATATGTTTTGGCATATTGGGAGAATGAAGTGCTATTTAAACCAAATTCAAGCGTTCTAGTATATTCTACAAGTAGACGAAAAGCGATTTGTAGATCGGCGTTTATGCTATGGAGAGGAGATATTGAATCGTTATATGATTTCCATAGGATGATCAATGGCTTGACCAATTATTTAGTGTTCACTATGTGTCAAATATGCCAAAACATAGCACATGCATGCACTCCATGGCTACCCCAGCTTGTTGTTTGTATATTGTTTTGTCAAATATAAAACATTGTCTCACAATGTTTAATAAGTGTGTCAAAAGTTCTATCTGGCTTGGTGCAAATGTACTATTCTCCAGTAGATACTGTCTAACATATTTAATGCCCAAATCGTTAGTACTGTGAACAGTGATTGAATATCAAATGTGACCAATAGCAATGCATCACTATTCATCCCATCTTTCATGCAATCATAAAGTTCAAGCAAAAATTGTTTCGAATCCCTCAGTATAGTCGGGTTCATATTCAGTATAGGGCGTAGATGTTTTTCTATATATACAGATATATGTTCAGTGACCCAACCCTGTCCAGATACCACTGGTCTCATGGGTGGGTCACTGGTGTAGCGAGTACATTTGCACCAAGCCAGATAGAACTTTTGACACACTTATTAAACATTGTACTTGAGAACAATGTTTTTATGTTTGACAAAACAATATACAAACAACAAGCTGGGGTAGCCATGGGTACGCCATGTGCAAACAGCTATGCCAATATGTTTTTGGCATATTGGGAGAATGAAGTGCTATTTAAAACCAACGAATTCAAGCGTTCTGGTATATTCTACAAACGTTTTGTAGACGATGTGTTTATGCTATGGAGAGGAGATATTGAATCGTTACATGATTTCCATAGGATGATCAATGGCTTGACCAATTATTTAGTGTTCACTATGTGTCATTCAACACACAGACTAGACTTTTTAGACTTGTTTATTGAAAAGATGGGCAACGGATTGTTGATTACAGGGGTGTTTCGTAAATCATGCCATCGCAATACCATGCTATTGAGAGCAAGCATGCATCCTAATCATATATTTGCTAACATAATTAGAGGACAAGGTATGCGTGTCTCCAGGCTTAATGCCACTGAGGCAGGCTTTGAAGGAGGCATACATGACTTAAAAGAGAGATTAAAGGAGAGGGGTTATAGTGACAGAGAGATTGCAAGGCAATTCGAGGACATGCATGAGCTCAGGCAGAACAGAGCAGCACCATACTATGGACCTAGACCTATGTTAGACAATGATGTACCAACTGCTAACAATGTCGTTAGGATTTCACTACCTTACACCAGTGATAATAGAATTCTTAAGGATATATTTTGTAAACATTGGTCTATATTATGTACAGACGATGGAATCAGGCAGGTGGTAGGGAATGAACCCAAGTTCTTGTACAGGAACAAATTAAATTTGAAAAGACTTCTATGTTATTCTAAGAAGGATGAGGAAGGTTCTAGGTTGTGTTATATAAGGTCTGTCAATGCAACCAGTGTGTTTACATTGACAGCAGTACATTATTTGTACACCCTGATTCAAATATACAATTTAAAACCCAAGTAGATGCAACATGTTCCACCATGAATATTGTATATCTGGCAGTCTGCCAGGTATGCAATGCATTTTATGTGGGCAAAACTAATCGCCAGCTGAAGGATAGGATACGTGAGCACACATATCATATGAGAAAAGGTAACACAAAGAATGCATTGGGTAAACATATAGTGGAGTTAGGGAATACACACACTTTCCTGTTCAGGGCATTAGAATTAATTGAACCTTGCATTAGAGGTGGAGACATAAGAAACCACACAGAAGACAGGGAAAGCAAATGGATTACAAGACTGAGGGCGGACAGGGGGTCCGGTTTAAATGAGAGGGCTTCAATAAAACCAGCTCTTAAAAAAAGAAGGAATATAAATATTAGACACAGATAGTATAGGGCGCTGTGTGTTTTTTATGCATCTTTCATATATGTTTTAGAAGTTCTTATATGAATCATAATGTTGGTATTTTAATTGCACATATTTGTACCTATTGATATGTTGTGGTTCAATTGATATGTTAGTTCACATAGTTTTTTAAGAAGTATATAGATGTACATGTATATGTTTTAAACATCTATTACATATGTATATATTTATTTTATGTTTGTCTGATAATTGCTTGAGTATTTTACAGAAATTAGATGACTTGATTCATAGTTTTTAAGTATGTATGACTTTCAGTGATTTTGTGATGTGACATACATTTTTATTTGTTAATTAATAGTTAATTGATTTTTGCTGATTGTATATATATGAGCATTATGGGAAGCAGCACTTTGATCTGAAGAAACTCATTTTGTGAGTGAAAGCGCTCATCAGCTGCAGCATTGTTTGGTTATCGTGGATTAAAGCTTTTTTGTCTAACAAGAACTCTGGTTAATTGATCTGCTGTGCTCTCTCACACATCATCGTTGTTTGGTATATATTATTTCAAGTTTAAGAGTGTGTGTGAGCACTGTTATCCAACCAAGGTACACTTTGTTTTTTGAAGTCTTTACTATAGTTTTATGATTGTATTTATTCTCAAATGTTTTGTATGTCTGTGTTGCTGATCTTGAGATTTCATATTTTCATATTAACCATTGTCTTTTAGGAAATGTATTAGCTTTTTATTAACATTGCTTAAAGTCTGTCATTTTGAAAACATTTATAGGTATATGGTTTCAACTAACAGAAATAAATCTGAAGAAAACTTTTTTTCATCTGTAGTCTGGATGAAGGAAGGTTTTGTTTTTTAGAAAGCTGGTGATTCATTATTTTGATATCTTGTTACGTATGGGAGAGGTCTTAATTTTAATTTGAGATAGTGTATAGCAATCACTATATGTATTATTTATAAAGGTAGAGAAATATTGATCTGACCATAATGTAAGGCAGTAAGCTTTTGTTAGGATTGCACAGTAATACTCAACTCTGGGTAAGAGTTGTGGATGCTGGTATGTTTTTAGAAGAGTAGAGAGCTATGATGGGGAGTACAATTATTTTGCAGTGGTGTAAATGATTTGAAAGTTAAGGTAGTCTGACACTGAAGAAAAAGCTTTTTGATATGTTATTTGTCTTACTTAAGTGACAGAAACACAACTAGAAAAGTCCTACATATGTATCAAGTTATCCAGAGCTTTGTTGAGAATTCAGGGAGATTCTCATTGCTTGTGCTAAACATATACATCTCAAAAGTAAAAGGAAATACCAAAGAGCTTTGGCCAGCTAAGTTTGAAATGACTGCAAGCTAGGAGTAGTTATTGAATCCCCAAATTACTTAACCATCATGCAGGAAGGTTTGTCCCAAATAATAACTGGTGTCAAAATCATGACAATGCTCTCTGAGAACTGATCCAATTGTTTGGAATTTGGGAAATGTGTGTACAGTGACCTAACTTCTGACCAACATGTGCCCAGAGTCATAAGAAAGCCTTTCTATATTGCACAGCTTATAAACAAATTGATTGTGACTAGATGTAGAGATGTTGTTGTCTCACTTTACAAAGCTCTCATTATGTCAATCATTTTGTATAATGCCCACTTTGGCATGCATCTGTCCAGCCCCATGCAACAATTGGAATACCTTCAGAGATACCTTACTAAAAGGATACAAGTCCTTAACAATACGTCTTGCATGGACCACCTCAAAGATTTATTACTATATTCAGTATCCTACAGAGTGCTTAGAGGTGACATGTCTGGCAATACAAAGCATCCTCCAACATAATACAGATGGACCTATTGAACATCAGCAAGTAAAAAAGTCATCAGAAATACTCAGTCCAGGTATCTAAACGGAATGTTGTGGAGAGATGGATATATATCACAGAGGCTACCACTGTTCCGGAATAGACTATCCATGAAAATAAAGCAAAGCTCATCCATCCATGTTCAAATGTAATTTGGTTCTAAGGATGGGTAATAGAAAATGTCCTCCAGGATTTCCCCTCATCCACTAATGGATAGAGGCAGTTCTTAAATGCTGCATCCATTGCATGGCCCCCTCAAATTATCTATGGTATGATCACAGTTGCTCTCACTAGGGCTAATATACAATTATCAGCCGTGGGGATAGCTAAGACCAATCATAAAATGTTAATTTAAGCACCAAAAGGGAATTGGCTAAGCTTAAAATGTCCTCCAAGTGAACCTCTGTTGTGGTAGCAAATAGTTATAAAAAATTACCCTTTTTAGTTCACTAAGTGCCCCTGTCACCCTCCACCTCCCCAGTCTTTAACAGCTTCTGGCGCCTATGATTCCACATCATCTATCCCATTATTATGGACGAAGTACTACATTCAATTACATGCATATATACTTCACATACCTGTTGTGGGAATGATGTCTGTTCTGGATAGTTTACTGGATGTATTTTTTTTTTTTTTGCTTTGGCTTTGGCTTTCACTCTCTCTGTCTGTCTGTCTCTGTCTCTCTCTCTCTCTCAGTCTCCCTCTCTCTCTCAGTCTCTCTCTCTCAATTGGTCTCTCTCCAGTAAATGGATTGAGCTGCTTTGAATAGCTTGCAGCATGGATTTTGTAGGTGATGCACATGATCAGGTGATGGCTTCTACACCAATCAGGGTCCTCCACTTGCTACCTGCATGCAGCATGCTGTGTCGTACTTCCAATTACCACTGTCATGGCAACCCACTACTATAAATCCCTACATCATGTGGGCATGGTCCCTTTACCTTTCCTGTATGGTGGACATCCTTCCTGTGTGTGGGCAGCAGTGTTACAGACACCAGGTAGTAATACCTCTTACAAGTGGACTTGCAGGCTCAGGACAGCTACATATTTGTATAAGGTTCCAGAACTACAGAGACAGTGTGAGTAGTGTCGTTATTTGCATTGTATAGCACCAGTGTTACAGGATTTGTGTGTACATACAAGTTTAACATGGAATGCAGTCTGTCTGCATAGCTCTCAACTGTGGGCCTATCCACATGATGGCTAGAGGTGTGCCTGTTATGTTTTGTCTTTCCACCATACAGGTCTTGTGTCAGATATATCACTGGCATTGTGTGTGTTGAGTGCTATCAGTACATGGCTACATCCATTTGTGTTTCTGACGTCATATTCCTGACTAAGGGTATGCTGCAGACTATCCTGTAACACCAACAACTTACTCAGTGTATGACAACAGTATGTCACATATGGGCCTGTGTTCCAGCCTCTGTCCTCCACCTACATACCAGGCTTTGTCCATATGACATGCAGTCAGGGGCTGTTATGTAGTGGCCTGTGATTATATCATGCTGCCATTCCTGCCAGCATTCCAGTGCTGTTGTGGCCCCCACACATATTGTGAGGAAGGGTCAATGTATATGAGGCATCAGTTGCACAAAACATGTATGCCCTTCTACAGTCCAGAGGTCAGTGTATGTAACAGTCTTATATGCCCCTGTAAGTCAGTCTATGGGGGAGTATGCACCATATATAACCTAGGCTGTTACAACATGTGAGTGATATCAGTAGTAAGCCACCTTAAGGTATATGGCTGTACATTACCATACATTTCACCATGGGAACATTAACGGCCTACTGCTTACTGCCATACAGACTGTTCTGTTTGTCAGTGTGATTGTAATGATTTCAGTTATGCATTGTTATGTAACAGATACATCCCATTGTGTCAACCTATGATTTTTCCCCCTAGGGATTGAGTACAGAGTGTAATCAGAGGCTGATGGACTATATATCTGCATTACTTACTGCTGATTGATTGTTATCCTGTGGCCCAGTCTGTCTTTGCTGTTGTACTACTTGAAGGCTTTGGCCTGGACAGTGGCATATGTTATGCCTTTGGATTACTGTATAAAATGATCTACTTAAGAGTTGGATTAATCAGTTAGTGTGTATTTCAAAGTCTACACAGCTATATGACATTGCATATACAACTGTAATAGTATACAAATAAAACATTCTTATGTATGCAAGCCTGTGTGTGGTATCATATCCTTTGACTTATCCATGTGTATATGTTTTAGGCAACAATTGTCTTTTGTATGAGTGACTCATACACTGTACATTTGAAAAGGTAGCAACTGTAGGAATACTGGCTGTTCAGTATGCTGTGCACCCTCTAACTAAGTATCTTCCTATACATATCTCTGTGTGTGTATGTGTAGTTAAATATATAATGACAAATCCAGACCAGGAAGCAGAGCAGCACAAGGAATGAGTTAATAAAAAATCGAGTCCTTTATTCCAACCAAACAAAACTATAAAACACAAACACAAAATCACTTGAAAAAGCTCAGAATTTTTCTGAGCGAAAGCGCTTGTGTTTTATAGTTTTGTTTGGTTGGAATAAAGGACTCGATTTTTTATTAACTCATTCCTTGTGCTGCTCTGCTTCCTGGTCTGGATTTGTCATTATCTGGTCTGGTTATAACTCTTGTTCTTAGTTAAATATATATATATATATATATATATATATATATATATATATATATATATATATATAAGACTGCAGTGGTGGTGCTGCGGTGGCGTTGTCACCTCACAGTAAGACATTGTCCTGTTCGATTCTCAGCTAGAACATCTTCTGTGCGGAGACATGTGTGAATGGACATACCTTCATTGAAGGTTGTGCGTCAGAGCTGGCAACTCGGCAAAGAAAAATCTACTGCCAATCATTAGTGGACCGGAGTTCCGCTGTGGCGACCCCTAACCAGGAAAAGCTGAAAGACACAACAACATATATATATATATATATATATATATATATATATACATATATATATATATTTATGCATCTGCATATATGTGTGTGTGTGTGTGTGTGTGTGTGTGTGTGTGTGTGTGTGTGTGTGTGTGTGTGTGTGTGTGTGTATCTTTGGAATGTTTATTGCTTCCACATTGTACATTCCCTATGGTAGCCAGACTGTGTTGCATGATATGTTATCGATACCATCCTGACATCAGAAAGAATATGGAAATCAGTGCCAAAAAGACGTAAACGTCAATAAGAAAGCACTAATAGGAAATAAGGCTGCAGGTACTGGTTTGTTGAATTTATTAAGGCAACAAAAAATTAACGCTGAAAACACTCCACACTGCGTTTTCGTTTCACAATTGACTTCATCAGACAACATAAGCCTCTCAATACTAAGCCCTTAAATACATCAAACACTTCTACTAATAACATAATTGGCATTCAATTAATTTACTACAGGTGCTCACTATGAACTATAAAATGAATGAAGAAAGAAATACATCCTAACTACACAAATAACATACATAATAAAAAACTTTGCATCAATATATTATTTTATGTCTATATATAGACAGTTCTGATCAGACACTCTATACTAATGTTGTAGACATATAAGTATATATATGAAAATATATATACTATATAAAATAATAACAATAAAATCTATATTACAAGGAACTTTGAAGAACTCTAATGCATTGATGATAATTTGGCACCATCAAGTGGAAGAAACCATAACTTTCCTAAAAAAATTTTTTTAAAAATACAATAGATAAATAAATCAATACATAGTATAAAAAACCTATAAAACTCGATATATCCAATTTTAAAAACATTCTATCTATCCTAGTGTATGACTACTTAATGTGTGAGAAGATTTTTTCAAAAAAATTATTAAAAATGTCAATGAATTTAAATATATTAAAAATATTAAAAACCTCTTATAGTTTAGCTGCCCTCATTTTTAGTACCGGAGTTATGGAGATAACATCATTCAGGCCTGGTGGTTTGTTAGCCTCCAAGTGTAATTGCCATAATAACTCCTTGTATTCTATAGATGTCTCCCATTGGCCTCCTCTGATATCTTTTTCTACTACTTCTAAAACAAAGAAATTATAAACAGCTCAGGGACAATCCATTTTATGTCTACATAATGCATTTTTAGGATTATTTGTTCTTATTTCATAATAATGTTCATAAATCCTATTTTTTAGCTTCCTTTCGGATTTTCCAACATAAAATGCATCACATACTTTACATAGGGCAATATAAATAATCCCATTTGTATCACAGTTAGAGAAGTACTTACTCTCAATTAATATATCCCTACTTTATATATATATTGCCTTATTAACACATATATGCATACATTGGGAACACTTACCACATTTAAAAGTCCCTACTTTAATTCTTTTATTCCTACATGTTCTTTCATTCCCTTCCAGAATGGATTTCAAATTCCTACCTTTCCGATAAGTACATCTCAATGGATCAATAAAGAGGTGGTTGAGATCCGATAATTCACCAAACTTTGTCCATTCTTCCTCCAAAATCTTTCTAATCTGAACAGCCTGTCCACAATAATCAACTAAAAAATTACTCTCTCTTTCCAAGTTATAAGTTGTAGTCTTAAGAGTTTCCAAAATATTACCTCTACCTAGAATGGGTTCAAATCTCCCCATTCTACCTTCCCTTACTTCCTTCTCTATATTTTTGATCAATTCTGATGGGTACCCTCTTTCAATAAACATTTTGTACAGTATATCACATTCTACATTAAAATCTATATCCCTCAACGTCATTCTACTTGCTCTTACGTACTGCCCCTTCACAATCCCTTTCTTCTGGTGATAGGGGTGTGCACTCCCAAATGACAAATAGGAATTATAATACGTTGTCTTTCTGTATACCTTAGAAAAAAATCCAGTTTCACTTTTTCCCACATTTATGTCCAAGAACTTTAATTCATTTTTATCACCTTGAAATGTAAATTTTAAAAAAACTAGTTGATTGGGAAATATGTCTAAAAAATGCTTGAAATTCATCATCCGTGCCCATCCATATAAAACACATATCATCAAGAAAGCGCTTGTATAACTTCCAAAATGAACTAAACCTTGAATTGATAATAAATTTGTTTTCCCAAGAAGAAAGTATAATATTCGCATGTGTAGGGGCGCATCTAGCACCCATAGCCACCCCTTGAATCTGTTTAAAAAATTTCTCCTTCAAAATGAATGAAATTATTAGAAAGCACTACTTCCATAAGCGTAAGAATCAATAAAACTCATTATTATCAAACTTCCCATAATTGATCAAGGCCTCTTCAAATAACTTCATACCTTCCTCTTGAGGTATAGAAGAAAACAAATCAATGATATCAATAGTGTAAAACGTAATGTCTTTATCAAAAACTTCTTGAGATAGTTGTTGCAATAGTTCCCATGAATCTTTCACCACTCCAGTCCCTGTAGTGGAAAGTACCTTCAATTTTGTATCCAGCCATTTGGCTATAGGTGCTGTAACCAAATTTTCTGAAGCCACTATTGGGCACATAGATGGGCTAGTAATACTTTTATGTACCTTAGGTACACCAAACATTGTCGGTACCGTGGGTTTTTCAACATGCAAGTACTGAAATGTTTGTATATCAATCGAGCCTTCTAATAATAAGTCATTAAGGACTAAATAGACATTCTTATTCCCAATATTGATCTCATTTAGGGAGGCTCTATGGTATCTTTCTTCATTTTCCAGAATTTCCATCATCTTTTCTTCATACCATATATGGTCCATTACTACCGTCCCTCCCCTTTTATCCGGATTAGATATTCTGATTGTTTTATCATTACTTAAACTATTAAGTAAAGTATTTTCTTCCTTGGATAGGTTAAATGCTATTTTGTTCCTACCTAACTCATTTCTTATCTTTTTTTCCATTACTGCCTCAAAATTTTTCAATTGTGGGTGCAGTGGGGGGCTGTATGTGCTTCGTCTCTTCAGCATTTCACTTCTATCCTTATTTACATTCTGACCGTGATATAAAATCTCAAAGTTTTTCTTCCTGAGAAAGAGCTTCAAATCAATCAATACTTTCCTAATATCTGCTTTTCTATTAGGCACAAATTTTAATCCTTTGGAAAACAATTTGAAGTGTATTTCCTCAATACTTAAATGGCTATAGTTAAAAATATTATAGCCCAAGAAACTATGAAGTGGTCCTTCAACTTTAATCTGTTCACTACTATTAGATACAAAAGACTGATTTTCAACTACCATCGTTGGTACCCTTTGTTGTAATTGCCGTGAAGACCCCCTCTCCCCCCTCCCCCCTCTCTGAAAATTTTGTTGATGGTTAGTCTGATAATTCCTGATTCTTTCTGATCTTCTCAGTGGAGGGTACTCTGATAAATCATTCATATCCCCTATTTCATTATTCACACTAGCTTCTTCATTATTATGTTGTTCATTCTCAGACCATTTAGTTCCAAATCCCTCATAGCTAAAAAAATTATTGTAATAATTACGGGGTTTAGGATAGCTTACTTTATTCTTGTAATCCTGAATATCCCTCTCTAACTTTCTACTTTTTCTTTGAAACACATTACTAATACTTCTGTCAATTCTTTTAGTGTGTCGAAATACATTCTCTGACATTCATCAATGGAAAAGAGTAAGTCTTTGGTAATTTTACCATTCACATCATCAATAACATTATTTAAAAAATCAATTTCTCTTTCATTCTCCTTAATCATAACTTTTAAAACTTCTAAACCACATTTATTAAAAATACTGACTAATTCTAAATGGTAATCACTTCCTTCTATAACTTTATTTGGAAACTTACAAACTCTTAGTCCTTTAGGGACTATTTCCAACCTTAAACATTCTTTTAAATATACATTTTCCAACTCCAAGTTTTTAAATTTGAACAGTATTTCATCAAGTTTCTTCACATTAGACTCAAACGTTAAATTACTATCATTTACATAAATAATAGGCACCTTTTTGTCATTAAAGCTATACTGTTTATGTAACACATTAGAAAAGTCTATATTATACCTCTGTCCTTCTGTACTCCTTCTCGCTACACCAGGCATTGCTTCTTTAATGTAATGTCCAACATTTCTGCTTGCTAAAAAAGCCTGTTTAGGTCTTGTGGACAAAGGCAGTCTGTTGCTATTAACATCATCAGTCCTTATACTTCTTATCGTAAACCCATCGCTAGATGCATTAAGAAAAACAGATGGCAGTTCCTTGTCCATATCAGCTGATACTTCTAGTGCTGCCCCATTGAGCAACCCTTCATCCGCTTTCTTCCTACGATTCATTATACCCACGCCATTATCGTCGTCAACTCTCCTGTCCTGATGAACAGTTACACCTCTCGTTAGCATTTGCTGTTTCCTGCTTCTGCACGGCAAGGCAAACGCAATCTCACCTCTCCCTCTCATTTCCTGATTGCACGGTAATTCACACGAGGATGTTAGCGTAGGTGATTCCCTCTGTGTTAGCAACTCGATTAGTTGCGCAAGCTGGTCCGAAAGCTTATCCAGCTTATGATGTCAACCATCCTGACATCATACAGCTGGTATGGATTAGTGTTAATGTCTTGTGGCCATGTTGTATAGGGTCCTGTGTATGGGACTTGCAACAGTTGGTATTGTGTTGCAGGGCAGATCTGTTTGGCTGTGGGGGATGGGGTGATAGCAATACTTACAAGACGTATTTAGCTTGGGACCCTCACCCCCATTAATGTTGCTTTTGGTCATATATGTATTTGTTATGTTTTCTTTTATATCTATAGAAATATATCTGTGTATATATATATATATATATATATATATATATATATATATATATATATATATATACATTTCTGCTTACATATATATAGACATATATATGTAGACATATATCTATAGATGCATGTATATATATACATTTCTGCTTACATATATATATAGACATATATATGTAGACATATATATCTATAGATGCATGTATATATATATATATATATATATATATATATATATATATATATATATATATATATATATATATATATATATATATATATATATATATACACACACACACACACACACACACACACACACACACACACACACACATACATCTACATGTATAAATACATTTCCTGTACTGTTAAATGACTGTGCTGGATGATATGTTTGTGAAAACAGCAGGGTTATGTATATCTGACATGGCTTAGTGTTAAAGTGCTTTAGCTATGTTGTGCAGGGTTCTGGGTTTGAGCCTTGCAAAGGCTGTTTATTTTGTTGCTGGGCAGAACAAGGGCTGTTGGATACAGAGTGATTAAGGCACTTTTAAGCTGTTGTAAGCGGGTTTGCATGGGTTTGCACAAAGGTAAGCACTGTTAAATTTCAGTTACAGTTTCTTATACTGATTTAGCTTTTCAATTGCTTAACCTTTGTGGGCATTGCTTACCCCCACGCAAACAAGCTTAAACCTGCTTACCGCTGCTTAAAAGTGCTTTCTCCTGCTTACCCCCTCACTAATTTCTTTAAAAGAAATTAAAAAGGGTTGATAGGAAAGTGGTGAAAAAGGGCAAAAAGAGGGAAAGACAGTAGAGAAATAGCTAGAGATGTGCAGGAAGGGTGCAGAGAAGGTCCATAGCTGCCAATTTCTTCTATAGCAACAGCTGTGCATATACACTGATTTTTAGGTAGATTTGGGCACTCATACCCCTGAGATAAGGGTGAGGACAACAATAATATGTTGTGAAGCCAGCTAGACCAGATTACATGTGTCCAGTGGACATGTGTGAGAAATGGACAGCTATGTATGGGGAGAGATTTTTAGGGGGAACAGATTGCCCTTTTTTTAAGGTGGTAGTGGGATGTTGGGGAGGGATAGTAGGTATATTTGGAGAGGTAGGTTGGGTAGGATAATAGAAGAGGCGGACAAGACAGTATACAGGGGCGGTATATGACACATGTGGGGGGGTAAACACCTTGGGTGGGGAGGGGTATTTGGAAGACGGAAGCCCATGATCCCCCTAGTGGAAACAGTGGGACTGAGGTCCCCAACCATGGGCAATCACCACTGAACCATCATGGCCTCATAGTTGGCTGTGCTGGGGGCTGAGTAGGAGGGCCAGGCTGACCCTCTAGTTGTGCCACGCAGCCCTCAAGCTGACATAGCAGATCTCCAAACTCCCTGTGGAGCTTGCTATGCACCAGACCCAGGACCTGGTGATGGGTGATGATGTCCTGTCCATGTCCTCTCCCGGGGGGGGTGAGCCCCATCCCTTGAGGTGGTTTCCACCCAAAGGTGGTGCAGGGCCAACAGATGAGGAGGTCCCGGGGTGGGCTCCAGATGTGCTGGTGCCCGTTGCCTTGGCCATATGAGGTGGGAGAGGTGGGTCCGCTGGGACCAGCCTTCCCAGTCATGCTATGGTGTTTCAATTTTACAACATTTTTGGGTTAGTAATAATCAACACATTCCAGGATTAGGTATATCAGCATGCATAGATATCCCCATTAACCTGAAAAACCAGATATGGAACAGTTGCATAGCAAACAGAACACATGCATATATGGAACCACAGTGACCATAACAACAGCATGCAGGTACATTGATGGCAGCATGCCACCAATATGAGATTATTTCAACATGGCACATGCATAGAAACAAATTTAAATATTTATCAAACAATAGGACATATGTCCCAACAGTAGATTTAATAGGGCACATACTGATTGAGTTGTGTATTTAGTTTATTGTTGCAGATATGGTGTGGGGGGATAAAGATGTCAATTAACAACTTGTATATCACTGTAGTTCTCATTGCTTTCCTAGTCAGTGCTGTGATCTGTACCATACAGGTATTATTACACAACCCTATGGCCTTAGTTTCGACAGTGGTATGAATGTAGACAACTATATACATGAACTGAGTTTTACCTGCAGTATATACCTCTTACCTGGTATACCTGTGGAGGTATTGTTTGTTAAGACTACCTGACTGTTTCTACACATATTCCCAGATTCCAGGTTGATGATATGCAGATACCTGTCCATCTCTTATTGCACATACTCTGGGCATGTCTTGACAACATGCAGGTAAAACCGGGACATATTTTGACTATTGCCCTCATAAACCTTTAGTGAGTTGTACAATTACAGGTTTGTTTTCATAGACATTTTCCAAATATGTACAGGCCTGACAGTCACTTAAATGACATTAAATGCTGCCTACATGTCAGAGATTAGCATGCTGATATGGACAATTCTGTGCACTTGTGGGATATGACTCTGCATACAGCTTACTACCACTCCAAGGATTCGAACCATGGCTGTGTCTGCTAAAAATAAAACAGTGTCCATCACAGTTGAGTGTGCTATATAGATATTGCTGTGTATCACTTCTCTGATTTCTGTCTATAAGTCTCCCATGGTTTTACATTCTGACCTTGTAACTACAACACACTTATACAGGGTTTCCAAGACAATTTTATTATGTAGCACAGTGTGTATGACAGTGATGAGTAATACCTTTATTATTCAGAGCAACTGCAACACTAAAAATGCCATACCATACCAGAGTAAACATTACCAGTCCAGGATTTCAATAATTTATTTCTAGGAAAAGTTTACGTATCTGACAGACCTGTGGGAGAAATGTTTGTTAGCACTACCTGAATGTTGCCACACATATTACCAGATTCCACATTAGTATTATGCACATCCGTTCCACTCTATTACTGCACACACTCTGGTCACAGCTTCACAACATGGGGTAGAGATGGAGCATACTTTGCTTATTACTCTCATAACATTTTGCGGAGTTGCTAGTGACAGGTTTGTTCTTATAGACATTTTTCTGATGGTTATGATGTCTGACAATCAGTTGTATGTCATTATTTGCTGCCTAAATGTCTGGGATCATCCTACTGATTTGCCAGGGGGACAGGGTGGCAGGCAGCGGATATGTGCCAATTAACTGGACATTCTGGACATATCTTTACAGTTGTGGGGTATGATTCTGCATACAGCTTACTACCACTCCCAGGATTAGAATCATGGCTGCGTGTACTAAAAATACAACAGTTCACGTCTAAGTTGAGTGTGCTGTTTGGATTATGTTGTCTATCTTTTCACTGTTTTCTGTCTAAGTCTCTCTCAGTTGTACAATATGACCTCTTGTGATTACAACAGTCATATACAGACATTTCTACACATTTTATTTATGTACCACAGTGTGGGTAACAGTACTTAATACAACAGTACTATTAAGAGGTTACAACACTCCATTACCATATGATAACAGAGTAAACACAGGCAGTCCAGCAGTTAGACCTTTATTGACAGGATGTTAACCTTTTATTTACATACAACCTATGTGAGACTCTTCCTGCCATATTGCCTGGTGTATTCAGTACATGTCTTAAACAATACAGGTTTTATACTGGCAATTAACTTTCTACTACTTTTATATTTATTTCTTATGACAGTACATGCAAGGGTATTACTAACCTGCCTTGTGACACAACCTCTGCAGTCTACAGGCATGGGCTTCCTGGTTCACAGCCCGCTCATCTGCTGCTGTCAAAGACATAAGAGGAATATTTAGCCATACCTATCCATAATATACATGAGCTGGCAAATATTAAACAGGTAGTGGACTGATACTTACACACAGCTGGGACATCCCCTGTCTGCCTAGCTTCTTGGATCCACTGATCCAAGAACTCCCTCTTTCTCTGCTTCAGGTCAGTATAGTGATGCCTGACCTGCTCACCAGTTCAAGGTATGCCAGTGGCACTGGTGAGGTCACAGATGAGACAGTTCCAGGCTTCCACTTTATATTGGGTACCCTGGTACTGGCCCTGTAGCAGTCTCTGGTCATGGTCTTTAACAAGGAGTCATGTCATGACTTTGGACTCCTGGATGCCCCAGCACTGTGCATGAAAGTGTACTCCCTCTCCCACACCAGTCATAGTGCCTACAGGAGGAAGCTGCAGCCAGTTATGAGATGTATTCCCACCTGTTGGGTATAAATAGGGCCGATTTCCCACACTTTGCCATGGCTGGACGGTTTTGAAAATGCTAAGCTATGGGCAAGACTGCTTACCTAAGGTTGGCATTGCTTAAAGAGGCATACCAATGGGCAAACTGATTTAGCTAGCCTACACATTGCTTACACCTAGTAAGCAGGGCTGTGCAAAGCTTAACATTGCTTAAATCTTAATTTGCATACTATTTGCTGTTTGGCATTGATTTATTATTCATTACATGTTATATATGTGTTTGATATCCATGGGTTATGTGTACTTACACTGTATGGGGTCCTTGTGTTTATTAGGGGATTTCAACACTTTTTTACAATGACACCTCACATCTGGACTTAATGCAGTACTCCAGTTCACATATTTATGTTATGTAGTAGGTTATACAACATAAAGCTGTATATAGATTCCTTTTACATGCTAAGTTTAATATTCCTATAGTGAGGATCTGTTTGGTGATACCGCAGTCTTAAGTACTGCTGTGATGGCTTACTGGTTAATTATAGTGAACAGGGTCTTGGGTTCAAGACCTGCAAGGACTGTTTATTTTGTTTCTGGGCAGAACAGCGGCTATTGTATACAGAGAGATTAAAGCACTTTTAAGCAATTGTATACGGGTTTGCATGGGTTTGCACGAAGATAAGCAATGCTAACCTCTGGTTAAATATGCTTACAGGGAGTTAGCTTCAATATTGCTTAACCTGTGTGCACATTGCTTACCCTTGCGCAAACAGGCTTAATCCTGCTTACTACTGCTTAAATATGCTTACTCCCACTTACTACTGCTTAATGGTGCTTACTCCCTCTTACCCCAGCACTAATTTAGACAGAAATGTATAATGGTTCTTGGGAAGGTGGTGGATTTGGACACTCTATGGATTTATCATTCATTACACATTATATTATACCTTTGGTTTTTATCCCTAATTCATGTGTACATTTACTGTATGGGGCACTTATGTTTATCTGTGGATTTTATAACATTATTACAATGACATCTCACATCTGCATTTAATGCAGTACTCTATTTCACAAATATATGTTATTTAGTAAGTTACGCAACAAAAAATATTGTTCATAAAGTGATTTGACATGGAAAATGGAATGCATTGAAGTGAGACTCAAACGGGGAATGACTGCTCATAAGGCAAATGCTTTGACCACCACACTATTGCAGTACTGCTTAATTTGCATATATCTTGATATTTATCTTTTTGTGCCATTTAATCTGCAGTATACATAGCTAAGCAATGGGCAAACCCACGCACCTATGGTTTACTTTTATCTGTTTGATAAAAAAAAAATTTAACTTGTGTATATTATTATATTTTAACTATTGCTCTTATGAACTTTGGGGGGGTGTTGCTGGGAGTATGCAACCCCCTATGAGCAGTCTCGCTCATTCTTATTGCTAACCTGCACTTCTTGATTGCAAGGGCATGTATATTGTGAGAGCACTGCTCTCAGACATGCCCCCTGCACTCGTCCATGCTCCGTGTCTGTTTAGGAGCTCAGGCAGCGCGCCTTCATTAATATGCATAATGTGCTGCCATGCTGCTCCTAAACAATAGCTTCTGTGCAGGACTAAGCTAGTCCTGCATGGAAGATTACTGAATCCAGGGGTATAGCTATTTTGTATTTAATGTTCTGAGAGTTAAAACTGGCTATTCAGATTCCCATGAGATTTATTTTGAAGATCGGGATGAAAGAACATATTATACTGGAGAGTCAGGTGAAAAGTAAGTTGAGGCAGGGTTGGGCATTTTTTACCAGAAAATCCAAACCAATGAAAAACATCTGGTTAATTAGGTAAAGGTTCTATTTCAGATGGGTGTAACATGCTTTTAAATAGTAGTTTAATCCTAGTTCAACACTATAGATTTTTTAGGGGTTTTGTTGACTGGACTATATTTGTAGGATGAGGGATGAATTTTAAGTGGCCCACAGAGACTGGAGCTGAGATGTTTAGAAGTGTGAGTATATCTTGTTGTTATGGTACACCAGTTATCTACTATAAAAAGAGGTGTAGTTAAAAATTTTAAGATAATCATTGGTAATGTAGAGTTTCTAATATCTTTAGGGAGTTAATTTGGACAAGAATGAAATATGTGGAATCATGTTTCATTTCAGGATTTGTTGAGTAAATAGTTTCTTGAGCAAACAGTGACTAATTGTCTAAATGTCCTAATTGCACCACAACATACAATATTATGTGGTCACAGCTATTCTCACATAGTTGTATATTGTTATTTTATGCACAGTACATACCAAGTTGCATTGATGTCTTTTCTGTTTCAGTATACAGCCTACATTATCCTTTCCCCATAACCAGGTGCTGTGTGTTTGTCCAACAATATCTTGTGTTACACCTGTTGTGGTATACAGCCTGTTTTTGATGTTGATATTGAGAGATACCGCAGTGTTGTCAATACTATCTGCATAGTAGGTGCACAGCTTGCTTTTATTCTGGTCCCTAAATATGAGTTGAGTAAATTGAGAGATGCCCCAGCATTCATCATATATTTATATAAAGAATGCACATCATGTTCTTACTGTGTGCCCCACAGATGGACTGAGAAATCAGAGTACAGCCTCTCATTGTAATGTATGCTTAGAGTGTATTGATTGACACCTAGATGGTGGTTTATATTTTAAGTGCAAGGCCTTAGTATCCAGCAAACTAATGTCTCATATTTACCAAACAGACCAAGATTATGGCAAAGATTGTTACTAGCTGTATTTAAATGATCACAGAGCTGTAAATAGGACAGCTGGGGTTTACTATAAACATATTGCAAAATAACACACAACTATGCTCATGACAGTTCACCCATGCCATCTCAAACTGAAATGACTGACCTGTAATGCACAATACCCATTTTAAGAGAAGACATGGTGCACACCATAAATACAATGTAATTTCTTAACAGTTGTCAGATATCTTAGCTTAGTTGTCCACACTAATGTAACCATAGAAATATTTAATTTGTCTGTCATTTAGAAAGCTATGGCTGTCTGCTAGTACAAACCTACAAAATAAAACAAACGACCTTCAAACAGGTTTTCTTTTCCTGTTTGCTTTAAAATGATCTCAGCTAAAGACGCACATACATGCGTTAGAACTCTGTGTACCTTTCCCTTCCTAGCTACACTGCTTGCATGTTAAAGAACTCAGCAACAACTTTGAAATGATAAAAATAAATTTACATGTAATTAAAGTGCTTGTGTCATTAGTCATGTTAACATACATATTTGCTGTAAGCATTTGTATGAATATGTACAATATTCTCAGTAAAATGTACATGAAAAGCATATAAAAAAGTATAAAATATGATCATATTCCTCTTTTTGTTGATATCATGCTTATAAGGATCAGACATTTACTTCTTTGATGACACAAATCCATTGAGATGATTAGAGTGACACGTATTATATCCAAAAATTGTTTATTTTTGCATCTGGTTATAGAAACTTCTGACTGTTTTGTTGCTCAGCTTTTTATATCTATTTTTATATCGAATTGCAAAACCTCTTCTGCACTGAATGCACTTTCACTGGCAAATAAATACTCAATAAGATGGAAATCATTTTTAGTAACTAAATAAATTGCTATTGCTTGCTTAGCTGTTGTCACAGGTCTTCATTGTCATGCTGTTCTTGGACATAATAATTCCACTGTTGTTTCTTTTCTATAGGTTGTCGCACTCACATTCATGACTGCATCAGGTGAGATCATGGAGTGCGCTGATACTGTGAACAAAGAGCTGTTCCAGGCTGCCCGATTACACCTGGGGTCACTGGGAGTCATTCTTACCGTTACTCTTCAGTGTGAAACTGCCTTCCGGCTACACGAGCAGATATTCCCCTCCACCCTAAAAGAGGTACTGTAATAGTCTGCTTAACAGAAGAATTCTATGAAATTAACATCATGTAGACTTTTAACTTAAACAGTATAAAACAAGAATCAAGCACTACATTGAAATTTGTTGCTAAATCTTATGTGCTTTGATTTCTGAAGTCAAACAAACAAATAATTCCTTTAGCTTTCTCACAAATAAGCAAGCATGTAGATGCAGGAATATGTTTGTGAAGCATACTCTTTGTCTTCAAATGAAAATCTCTAGTAGAATCTTATTTTTAGATTATTTATTAAGTTGTTTTATATCTGAGTGATATTTTGCTCCTGTGAATAATATTAGTACAATACATAAAGATAGCATTGCCTTTGTACATTTAAATTCCGATAAAGCCTAAATTATTCACACATTGCAGTATTTATGCTATGCCATTGCATATATCCCACTGTGCAAAGTTATGACAATTTAATTGATTGAATTATGAAATGCTGTAACACTTTTGCATCACTTTCATTGAAGACTTTTGCATCAGCCTCATTTTCTGCACTAAAATGTCTGCAGTTTATAAAGAATGCTTGTAGCCAGTGTACACTTTGCTACATATGTACTGAACAGACATCTTGTAAATGCATTGCATTTGCTGGCTGCAATACTTTAGTTGTACCCTGTGGGTTTGCTCTTTTCTCCAGATGAGTGTATATTTGAGTAATACCTAAACTGACTGTAGAATAATTGTTAAATTACACTAATAAGAAAACATCTGACTATGCAAATAAAGAACAGTGCAATACATATAAGATATTCAACATGCATTTTATAGAGCAATCAGAAGGATAGGGGGGCATTTCCTGTGATGCTGTGTGCAGCCCACAGGATGTCTCCTACATGTTAACATTAAATGTTGTGTACTGTAGCAAATATAAACATTTAGGTATGATAAATACATGAACTGTGAGTTTGAGAAATGGTAAGCATCCAAAGTTACACATTTATATGGATATTTGCACCTGTGCTTATGTTTTCATTTTCCAAACATTGCAGTGTGCTTCCTGTTTCACTTATACAACCTTGGCAGTCTTGTCATTTTTAACTCTCAGCTACTGACCCCGACTTACTCTACACTCTTCACTCATACCATTACTTCTTCTTTCCTATTGAGTAAGATACTATGTTTATTTATTTATTTATTTGTTTATTTATTTATTTATTTCAAAGATGGCCACCCATACTCCTCATCTCCATTTTCATGTCTTAAAAAGAAAAAGTGAAAGCTTCTTTGTGACAAGAATGGTGACTGCATTTTCCTGTTCATGTTATTTTCCATCACCTGTTTGATTTTGCAAGCAACACATTACACATTCCAAACATTGCTACTGACAGCTCACCTTTAAATTACTTGAAACATATACAGGCAATGATTTGTACAGACCTGTCTAATGTTTTGGCATTGATGAGAGAGCCATTCCTTTGATATATACTGAGACCTGCCAGCATCTTTCAAGTAGTTGTTGACTATGGTTATTCATAAATCAACTGCTATATACAGCTGTTACATCTATAGATCCAGGGACCATTTATCTACTCATCCAGGGACCATTTGTCTACTCATGCTTCTGTCATTTTTTGTAGGTTTGCTCACAACATTCACTTTCACTTTATCAGCTGGCATTTTTATATGCATGCTTTAATAGAGTATTATCTTTTTATTTATTATGGCTGAAATAATGCTTCTCCAAAATAGAATACTTGTGCTACAGAATCTGATGTTCATGTCCCTTCAATTATAGGTCAAGGAAATCACTTTTCATTAGACAGTAATTGATGAGACATGGACATCTCACATTATAACTCTCTCTAGTACTGCATTTTACTAAAGCATTATTTCTAAAATTACCAAGGCAGAAGCAGCTCTTGGGCCAGAGTCATGATCACTGGGGTCAGAAAGAAACTAACTTAAATCTCCTGACTTCCTCTCCTCTCAAGGGTATTGATTCAAATTTGGTAAAGCTTATTTATTCTAATGGAACTGAGCATGCTCATTGAATGAATGAATTTATTTCTATTTAGCCAGTCCAATTGTAATGGCATTTTTCAAGATTCAGTTTCATTTCTTGTACTCTGAAGTATTCTCTCCTATTGCTCCTGCATACTTTTTCATGTTTTTCACAGTACATTCTTCCTCCATTAGAATCCCTACTTCATGTATCAGTAACCTTTTGTTATATTTCCTGTTAATATCTAAATGGTGGCCATCTTCACACCACAGCAGCAGCAGTAATCCACTCATGACTTTTTCCATACTCCATACTTCTTGAATCATTAGTACTGCCTTTCCTGACCCCTTGATTGTGGGGGTTATCTATCGTTAATCTATTGCTTTAGCCTGGCTCTGTGAGAAGAAGACAGCAGTGTCACACAACTAAATTTATATATTCATCAAAGCGCTCTATTAAAGTTACTCTTGGAGTTATCATCCTGCTGCATTAGTATCTTGTTTAACTGCAATGTAGTTCAGTGTGCCACTGTTACTTATTACTCTGGTACGAGTGTACCATCCGAGTGATAAACATCTCATTGATAAACATGAAAAGTGAACTGTGATTTCTGAGAATACAATTATTGCTATTTCCAGAGTCAGAATGTAACAGATTTGGAGCCTGCACTTATGTCCTGTAAAACATAAAACAGGTAAACTAAAAATGTGTGATTAAATCTACAATATCTGTGTTTTTCACTGGCAGTAAATTATGCAAGAACCCTCGACCTTTTCTTTCATACTACATATCTGCAATATGTGTGATTTTCTGTGGCAAGAAAGTATGTGAGAACTTATGACTTTTTCTGAGAAATGTACAGAAGACAATAAGGAGTTTGTAACTGAAGGTTGTATCTTCTTTCTGCTGAGAAATGCAACAATTATATAAAACATGAGAAGATGCAACTGTTCTGCCCTGAGTTTATAAGATGTTTTCCTAATTTGGGAAGCCAAAGGGCTGTAACAACGCCATTAGAAGATTCATTAAGGGGATAACTTACCAAGGCCAGTGAACAGATGTGCCTAGTGCAGTGAACTAAAGCTGCTTTTTGTGCTGAGTATACAGGGTTTAAAGCCATTTTCCCTCATATTCTAGTAACTTTTTGATGGACTGTAGTAGGTAAATACTTAAAGTGTACCCTTGTACCTAGTGCTCCACTACCCCTGTACATCTTTCATACTGAAAATTTATTTTAAGTGACTGTATGGCAATATTAAAGTAGTGGGGTCTAGTATCTCCCCACCCATATATCTTTCATGCTGTAAAACTGTTACTTTATTAACTTTTTAAGTGAGTTTAGAGTAATATTTAAATACTAGTATCTAGTGTAATGTTCCCCCCAGTATTGCAGGACTTGACTCATAATCTAGAGGAGTTTAGAGATGTGACAGTGCCCCGCCACATCCATGCAAACACACACAAACACACACACACACGCACACACACACACACACACACACACACACACACACACACACACACACACACACACACACACACACACACACACACACACACACACACACACACACACACACACACACACATGATTGCAGTCACAGGCACTCTTACCAATTTACCCTCCCCATACACACATGCATGCATCCACTTATATTACCTAATTAACCCCCCCTAAATTAAACACCCAGCTGGACTCACAACCACACAAACATACACAAAACACACTTGCCTGAGAGCAGTTATCCCTCTGAATATACTCATACATGCAGCCGCACATGTATACACACACACACACACACACACACACACACACACACACACACACACACACACACACACACACACACACACACACACACACACACACACACACACACACACCTCACTACTTTATGTCCACAAAATTCCCCTGCACTAACATTTAAATAGAAATGGGCAAATGTAAACTTTTGGTTTAGTTAATTAACTTGACCAGCCAAGCTAACTTATGCCACCTGAATCACTCAGCTGTGTAAATGCCTTACCTCAGGCATGCCCAGAGGAGAGCACATGGATAATTAGGATAGGCTACTGCCCTGGAATGCTCAGCATGGTGATTGTACAGACCATGTAGGATGGCTTCAATTGACCTGCTCCTAAATTTGAAATAGTTACTGCAAGTGGTATTATCCCACGTTAGGACTTTCCAATCTTTTTGAAAAAGAAACACACATTGAAAAAATAATTCAACTTGGCAAAAAAAATATATACATATTAATTTAATTAATTATGTTGGTTAGTTTTATTTCTTTATTGCATGATTAGACTGTACTCATAGGCATAAACTAACTGGAATATAATAATACTATATCTTAGAAGCCAAGTGAAATATATATCACACTTTGAATTATTACAAATCCTTCTTCTTTAATAACTGTTTTCCTACATGTTAGCCTGCTTATTCTCATTTAACTGTCAGTTCATTTAGCTTAATGTATCATTCTCTGGGTAAATTACTTTTTTCTGTGACCTGTCATATTATAAACAAGCTAGCATATAAACTCAATAAAGGTTTCTGCACATTGTCGTATTCTTTTACCAAAGACAGTTGGTACCAACTCCAAACTTTATTCACCGCCAACATACATACAGTACACAACAACTTCCACTTTCCCGCCCCCAAAGAGCACTAGCTAAGGCAAGACAACACAGTCCATTGAATACACCACATCTCCCTTTCCAATTAACACAAACCCAGGTCTCTCACACCAAATGCTCACTTAGCCACATTCAGATTACTATAAACCCCAAATGACATTGTTATTTATACACTGTCCCTCACAGATCCAAACGGTCCGGCTTGTTAATAACTCTTCCTGACCTGGTCCTCACAACATCACTGTGTGCCGGGCTTCCGGGAGGACCATTGCAAAATGGCAAGGCCTCATTGGTCTGACTTAGCACACTTTCTGGACACTCAGGGTTTGATTCACAGTCAGGCTCAGATAGGGGATCAGATGCACACGGTTACAGTCCCGGGGCACATCCACCTTGAAGGACCTCGGCGAGTGATGTTTTTGCTCTACAGTACCTGGGGTCTTCATATCTGTCACCCACACCTGGTCACCGGCAACACATCCCCAGCGCCATTATACACCCTCTTCTCCCCTCTTTCCCCATGAGCCTTCTCCAGTCCGGCTGCACAGGGTCCAACCTATAACCATTCTGCAGTGGCGTTGTCTCAGCACTTTTTAACAGGTTCTTCAACCTGGGGCTGCTAGTGACATGCTCAATAAGCTGCTGCAAAGGCCGCAAAAGACTGCCCTGAAAACTGAGGTCCATTATCAGACACCAGTACCTCTGGGATACCATGGCGGCGAAAGAAAGATTTTAGGTGGGTGATGACCGGATGTGCTATGTTTCAACAATGCGATCTCCAGAAACCTGGATAAGTAGTCCACAGCAAGGAGGTAAGTGTGACCTTTAATTCAAATAAATCGCCCACTCTTTTGCCATGAGTCGGTCGGACATTCTGTTGGGATGAGGGGCTCAGGGGATTTTCTCTCTCTGAGATGCACGTCCTGCATCTTAAAACCATCTCATTTATCTGCTGGCTAAGTCCCGCCACCAGACGGTCTGACAGGCTCTAGCTTTGCACTTCACGATGCCTTGATGTCCCTCATGTAATTTCAACAGCACCTCATTACGCATGGCAGAGGGATAAAATCTTAAAAGCAACCCATCTTTCACTGTTAGTGTGGACCGATCTGGCCAGTAGCTCTTCAGTAAGGGTTCCTGGTACCCCTGGCTGCACAAGTCCATGACCAGCGCACACACCGCCAACTGTCCCCGTAGTGTTTGGAGGAAAGATGGCTTCACCTGCATGTTTTCCACAATACTGTTCACGTAAATATCCGTGTCCTCCATTAACTCCGTTTCCTCGGGGTTAGCTTGGTTTTAAGTGGAGAACGTGACAGGGCATCTGCCACCCACAGTGATTTCCGAACTGCATCAATCTCATCCTAAAGCGTTGGATTCTGGTAGAAGATCCAGCTTGACCTCCCAGCAATGAAACCAGGGGTTTATGATCAGTCTCTAGACAGAACGATTTGCCTAATAGGTAATCTTCACATGCCCAGGTAGACGCTAGGGCCTCTTTCTCAACCTGCGTTGCTCTGTGGGTGAGAGTGACCTTGATGCATATGCTCCTCCCATTGTTGCTGCAACACACTCCCTAACCCAAAGGAAGAAGCATATCCCTCTCCGGGTCATACACAGCCAAAACTGGAGGTGAGGTGATTGCCTCTTTTAAGTCCTTAAATGCCTTTTCCTGGTCCCCACCCCAGTACCAGCTGTTCCTTTTGATAATAAGTCTCTCAAAGCTCTGTCCCTCTCAGCCAAATGAGGGATGAACTTCCCACCTGATTCACCATGCCCAGGAAACTCCTAAGTTCTCTGCCGCCATCTCCGTGATGGACGGTCCTCCTTGGGTCCGGGCTTATACCAGCATGACATGGCCCAAGAAAGTCACTGTGCCCTCGACAGGTCACATTTGCCTACATTCAACGTAATACCTGCTTCTTCCAGTCTCTTTAAAGACCAACACATCGTCCATGTGACAAATCACACCCTCTAAGCCTTCAATGACCTCTGCCATCATGCGTTGAAAGTGTGGTGCAGAATTAATGCCAAAAACCGCCCAAAGGGGTTATAAATGTGGTCTGACAAAGGAATTTGCCAAAATCCCATATTTGCATCCAGTTTGCTAAACACCAGCGAGCATCCCAAGACTCTGCTCAACCGAGGGCAGCACGAACCTTTCCTGCATATTCATTTAGCTTAGTGTAGTCTACACATAGTCTCAGTCTGTTACTGTCTTTCTTTGGGGCTACCACCATGCCTGCACACCAATCAGTAGGTTCTTCCATTCTGCCATCCTCATTAACTCCTCTTTCACTTTCCCCATCAATGGCAGTGGTATCCTCCTGGGAGTCTTCAGAGAGTATGGCACCGCCTTTGGCTGAAGCTTTATGTGGTACTTGCTGCACTACCCCAACCCAGAGCATAAGTCCGGTATGAGGTCTTCAAAGACTCCATGGTGATAGCATCAACTTTCAGGAGGCCCAGCCCAAAATAGCAGGAAGGCCTAAAACTTTCTCACAGGTCTGTCTTTGTCCATAGCCAAGCTGAAGCTCCAAGGATCCTGTAACCTCCAGTGGCATCCCTCCCGGACCCAACAAGGGTTTCTCCGGCTGCTGGAGTACAGGAGCATTCTTTCCACTGAACACGTTGTGCAGGTCTGACTTGGAGATAACAGTAACATCCGTCCCGTGTCAAGCTTGAAAGTCATAGGTGTGCCCTGTATTTTCACCTCCACAATCCAGGAATGGTTCCCGGAGGAGACAGAACCAAGGAAGAACCCCTGTTCTTCACGCTCACCCGGCTCCTCGTCTTCCTCAATACTCTGCACCGCCTTGAACTGTCGGCAGACCTGGTAGTGGCCCTTCTTCCACATCTTGGGGCATAGGAGTCTATGGTGAAATGGCCCCCACACCTGTAACACCTTTACCCTTTTGCATCTGGCGCTGAAAAATCGGTGCCAAAGGCTAACTTTTCGAGGCCTCTGGCGGTGTCCAGTGGTGTCTGCACAGCATTCACGTTATACTGCAGGGCGGTACTGTCACACCGCAAGGCCGTTTGCTGCTTCTTGACCTCCTCCGACTGTCTGGCCATATTTACAGCTCTCTCTAAGTCCAACTCTTTCTCCATCTGCATCCGCGGACAATCTGGTGTCCGCTAAGCCCACAACAATTCTATCCCTTATAAGCTCGTGCAGCGTCCCATAACTGCAATGTTCGCTAAAGCATGCAGGGCAGTAACAAAACCATCAACAGTCTCGTTCAGTTCTTGTTTTCGCATGTTAAATCGCACGTTCATAAACAATGTTCTTTTGACAATAAAAATCTTTCAAAACCCTCCTTCACTTTGGCATACTCCTGATGCTCTGCCTCGGTTAAGGCCTCTCAAGACATCGCCCATACAGTATATCAGGGTGTTCACCTGGTTCCCTCTGGGTTGGAAGATAGATTACTGGCCTGCGGAACCGTTCAAACCGGCGAATCCATCGTGTCCATTCGTGGGGTTTGGAGAAGTCAAGGGCTCTGGCGGCTGAATACTGAATGTAGCATTGGGAGCACTTGCTGCCATGTTGATTCTGGCTGCCGACCATTCGTTGTCCGACATGTCCGCTCTCCACGTCACTTGGCCACTCGTATGGTCTTCAGCAAAAGGTCAGCACGCCCAGGCACTGCCACACAGCACTTCTGACACCATGTCGTATTCTTTTACCAAAGAAAGGCGGGACAACTGCGTGCAGTTGGTACCAACTCAAACTTTATTCACCGGCCAACATACATACAGTACACAACAACTTCCTGTCTCCATGCACTTTCCCAAAGAGCACTAGCTAAGGCAAGACAACACAGTCCATTGAATACACCACACACATGATCAAATTAACCTGCTAATTATATAATATTTAACATTATGATAGCTGCAGGTAAATGACATGATAAAAAAAAATAACATTAGTATTTGACTCTAAAATGAAATGAACAGTGAAGAATCTATAATAAGCAAGTTACTTCTGCTTGAATTTTTATACTGTTTATATTCCATGTAGCCTAGATATATATTATCTTTTCATGTTATTATCTTTTCATTTTTACATAAGTAGCCATTTTAGAAAACCAATTTCTTATTTGTTTATATCTGTCTTAAATTTGTAAGGTTGGCCACTAGATAATTGACGTAACCCTATTAAGTTGAGTGCCATGAATTGAAGCTTTCAATGTCTTTTTTTGTCATCTAGCTTATAGTTTGCTCTAAACAAATATACAGATTTGAGCCTGAATGCATGATTGCCTGCAGCAGGCAACTCTTGAGTAATTCCTCTAATGCCAGGAGAGATCTTCCAAAAATCCATCATTTTGATAATCAGCTAAATGAAGACAAATCTTGCAAATGACATAGCATTTGACTTCCTAATGAATTAAAATGTTTGAAATGACTTAAATTGTCTGAAATATTTCTGCTACAGGGAGTAAACTCCCTGCAGTTTGATTGCTTTTTGGATTTAATAAGGATGTGGAAATCAGTAAACAGAATTCAGTGATATTGCTGGGAAACATAAACAGTACGATACTGGCAGAGGCTGCATTAGCCATGTAGAGAATGCAAAGATTTCATTTGGTGGCTGTAAACAGGGATGCATTACTTATCCTGAAGTGATTCTGGTCTTATGATTCTGAAGTACCGTATATTAAATATGTACCCTCTGAGTAAGGGAATCCAGATATATTTTCTATTACTGATTTTGTGAATATAGTTCATATGTGAGACAACATCTGAAACTGATTCTGTAATTCAGAGCTTGTGAGAACAATACAGGATGGCGGGGATTGTTGGTATAATAGGAAGGCATACTTTATAACAGATATGTGTATTTCTTCTGATTAAACGTAGGAAATATCCTTTCATGGTTTTGCTTTCCGTGAGCAATGCCCCAGGTCCTGCAATGAGTTCAGTCATTTTTTTCCTAAGGTCAGTATTTTTAATATGGCAAACAACAACAACTCATTTGATACTCAAGAGGAGAGTGAAGGAGGAGGGTGTAACACTCTCCTAATTAGCTAGAGATCATGCAAACCATTTCTTGCCCATACCTGCAGTCTTGATCTTTATTCTAGGGTAGCAGTATGGCTTTTCATTTTGCAACTCCAATTTACTGGATATTCTGTTCTTTCATTTTACTGTTGCCCCCTGCTCACAAACTCTGAAACTCCATGGAATTAAGAGGGCAGTACTTCCTGTCATTGCATCATCACACTTGATACTTTGATGATGCAAAGTTGAATTTTTTCTGAACTTTCTGTAATAGTAGGCTTAGTCTCTTTCCTCTGTTTTTGTAAGGAAATATCATGCTAATACTGTACTTAGGCTGAGTACAGTGTGTCCATTTATTAATGGACCAGGTTTTGCATTAGCATGTATTTTCCCAGCAAAATGAACCATAAACTGTGAAACTTTAATATCTAGCATCCTCAATGAAAAATCAAAGGTTTATGAGAAATTGACAGGATAAAAAAAAGATTAGGTAAAGATTAGGTAAAACTGGGATGTTCTACAAAAATAACAGACAGATCAAAGGTTAAACAAAATCAGAGAAGAGTTATGGACTTTGTACTGCACATGATGCTCTAGTGTAGCAGTTAAACAGAAGCAGCCTTCACATTTGTTTTCACATAAAAGAAACAGAGTGCATAGGGTTTTAAAGATCCAATTAATCTTTGACTTGTGACTAAACCTTAATATTGAAAATCAGGCAAAAAAATGCTAGTAAAACTGTCCCAATCTAAAAATATACTCTTTGCACTCCTTTCTTCATCTTGTAGACTAGTTAATGGTCCCTGCTGATCCCAGTGTGATATCAACATTTCAACAGGGAAGGAGAACTTCCCGCAGAGTAATCCGTAGTGGTTGAGCATGTTAGGTCTATGTAGGGTATTTTTGGAAGAGAGTTTCTTTAAAAAGGAAAGAGAGAATGCAAACTTAAATGTCAGAAAAACAGTCAAGGTAAGCAACCTCTGAGGAAAGGTATTTTAAGCAGAAATGGGCTGCATTCATTTTGTCAATTTACACATGAGCTTTAAACAAGAAGGAGACGACAAAATGTTCCTCACTCACACTAAGCATCATAATATCTTTTTTAGTAACTGGCAGTAAAACCTTATTTTGACCCCTTGAGTAACTGATTAAAGTTTACCGGGTTGTGTAAATGTATGGACTACAGAAAAATCACACAGACTAATGGAATTCAATATATTCAAAGATTCAAAGATTCAAATAAGGCTTTAGACCTCATCAGAGATTATTATTGCCCTCACTCCATTATGAACTTAGCCAAGTACCTTTTCCTCAAACCATGCATCAAATTTAATTTTGAGCACTTCTGACATATTGATTTTGCTTAACTCCAAAGGCAAATGATTCCATCTCCTACTTGCTTTATTCTGAAAGAAGTGATTCCCTAATTCAGATTGCATATTCCCACTATCAACCAGTAACTGGTTGTTCCTGATACACTTGTTGTAACAACACAATTTTACATCAGGTAAACAACCAGTTTCATGATTTCCTCAAACAATTACAAACTCAGATCAGGTTGCCCTTCTGATGCATGTAACAGGTCGAACATAAATTAAGTCTGTTCAACCTTTTTTAATAGAGCAATTCTTTGAAACCTCTAATTTATCTCATAAAAATCTTTTCATACCTATTAATATCTGTTTGTGAGTAAACACAAAATCCTGAAAAATAATCTATTAGTTGTCTAACCATTGATTTATAAATTATGTTCATGATGAATTCATTCCTAGAATTGTCCTCATTAATGTGTTTATCAATTATTAAATCTTTCACAAGATCATATTACTGTATATATCAAACCTTAAATTAGCATTTATAACAATTTCAAAGTCCTCATGACTAAAACTATTCCGTACAAGGGTAGCATCCAAAGTTTTTACCTAACAACACATGATTAATACTGTCAACTGCTTTGACATCACCATTGTTAAGAACTCCAACATGGATTGTTTTGTATCAACTATATATAGCAAACCTTTTCTAATACATACTTACACTACATAAGTTGTTATCCCTTCTTTTGTAAAAGGAATGTATTTAAAAGACAGTTTGTTAGAGCAGATAGGATGTGTTCTAACCTCAACTTTTTAAAGTTGAACAAGAAAAATTGACTAACATGTTCCTAGAAAGAGGATATCTCTGCACCTTTCTTAATTATTAGGGTCGGATAATATAGTAGGCCATAACACACTAGTAACGTGAAAAAACTGATGTAACTGTTTTCTCTAAATCTTTAGTTATTAAGTATAATAATGATGCTAAACTGATCAAGGACATTGTTATGAATAATTGGAACATAATTAAAATTGATGAAGACTTATACAAATTAGTAGGTGAAGCCTTGGATTTTATTTATTATAATGAAAGAAATTTCAACGGGTTGTTTGAAAAACAAGATTGATCACAAAAACAAGTTAGGATCAGATACACAAAAATGTGGAGCATGCAGTCTATGTTCTTTCATTTTGAAGAATGATTTACTCACCACAGAAAATTTTAATAGTGTAAGGGTCTTTAACCAAAGGTAAATGTGGCACAAAGGGGGTAGTTTATATTGCATTCTGTTCAAATTGCTCATGTTTCTATTTAGGAAAGACTGACAAAACCCCACCAAAAAAGAATATATGCACAAAACTATGATATTTTGAAAAGGAATACTAATAATTCACTTATTAAATGTACATTAAGTTGTGTTAATTTTAAGAAGTTTAAGTTTGGTATTGTAAAAGTTATACATCCTTATGAACTGTTGGGAGCAACTGGAAACTTTGATGGACTGTAAGGAATTAATACAGCAACTAAAACTTAATGTCTCAGTTAACCCTGGACTTAATGAGAAACTATCCATGTCACCAGTCGTAAAACTCAAAGCTGTTAAGTTATAGATAGTAACTTAATTAACATATCATTGATTATGAAAGGTTTTTACTTACATTGAACTTGTTTTGATTATATTTCCAGATGTTTATACTCATACATACGTTTTTTTCTTGTTTAATCTTACATTTATGCAATAATATATTTAGTTTTTAATTTTTATTCTGCTGTTTCTTAACAACTAATGGAAATGTCTTTGTATCAATTGTTTACATTTGTTAAATTGTACCTAGTCTCTTGTTTTGATTGTTTTTATTGATCATATGACTTAGTTAATTAATTATATAAACTCTTTTTTCTGTATTCTGATGAAATCCTATACTTGAAAATAATTGCTTAACCCAGTGGTGGTTTATCCTTTTAAATATTTATTAAAACTCCATTTGTGTGCCCTCATACATAGTGGATTTGTTTTTACAGTCTTCAACTCTCCTGTGTTTGTACACTAAGTGGGCACTATTAGAAAGGGAAATGAGTTATTAACAAATTGACACTAAGATTACTAGTCCAGCCTATCCTGCAGAGCTGAAGTTAATCTTTGTTTGCCACTTAGTATTCATCTTTTCATATTTATGTTCATATTTTCATAATTGAGAGCCCTACATTTTATTGAGGTGTATAGTGTGAAACACTAATATGGGAGATAGGAGAATTCATTGAAAATGCCGGTTTATGTCATACTATACTGGAAACATTGCTAGTTGTTTATCATTTATGAACATAATCAGTATTTCCATCTGTACTTAATATTTAAAAATGATGTGTAAACTGTTGCATTACATTTAATTATAACAATGCTGTAATCTTGCTTTTACTTCATTATTTCTATTTCACTAATTGTAACTATGGTATAATCTTGCTTTTACTCCATTATTATAATTTTATTAGAAAATGGACTATAAGCATGCAAACAGATTTGAACTATTCATTTAAATTATAGTACTCTGGCTGTTTATGCAGATACCCTGATTATTTTTTATAATTCTTTATAAGGTTAGAAAGTGGAATATAGGAAAGCTAGAAATAAGGGAGTTAGGCAACTAGGGTCACACAGAAGAAGACATCAAGAGAGTTGTGCTGAATTAGGTGAGTGAGGAAGAGCACTATTTTTTGTTGGGGATATCCCCCACACACACTTTTCAAATGTTTTATATATATAATAGGGAAGGTGAGGAAGGAAGAAGGGAAGGAGATATTGGAGAGATGTTTTGGGAAGAGTTAAGGAATAGAGAAAACAGAAAGAAAGGCAAGAGAGAGACATGAATGCTACAGTGGCCTGACATAGGTAGGGGACATAAGACTTATGGCTGGCAGACAGACACACATATGGTGAAATTAAGGAGGTATGAGCACAGTTTCACCCCCTCTCCAGAGGAACTCAATTATCCTCCCCTGCACAATGGACCTGCAGAGACAGACCCTGTTGGTGTTGGGGAAGAGGCCTCCATTGAATTGATGGTCAGAGTGAACTATGACAATGAGTCTTGCTGGAGGAGATATTGCATTGAGCAAACGTGATTCTTCACCATTCCCTTAACCACTTCCTCTATCAGGTCACTAAGCTCAATGTGTTGCTGGCTTTCCAGCTGCCATGAACCATGCATCCAACTGGGCTGCAGCAATATCATAACCCTGAAAAGAAATCCTCAGGTGAGCAGTGGGAGGAGGTAAGCATTCCTTAACCTGGGTACACATGGCTGGGCTACCCTTTTGAACTCAAGATCTGTGGAAAATGGAATATAAAATGTAGTTTTTAAGTCAAACCTTGCATACATTATGTGAGAATAGTTTTTTTTTTTCTTCAGCTGAGAAAGGAAGGGCAGGGATGGGGTATACAAACAGGATATGACTATCTCCTTTGCCTTTCTGGAACATAAGAATACTAGATCATGTAACTTTTTTATTTACTTATTTATTGCTTTTAAGTTAAGGATGCATGAAGATAGGATGCAGAAACAAGACCTGGTTGGCTGGTTGATTTCTGCATGTCTGGAGCACCAGCCAGCAGATTGGGGACCTTCTAAGTCATTTGTATTTTATTGCTCCTCAATAATGTTGAAGGGTTTTTGTTTGGGGAATGGCTCCATGTGATAGATGAGTCAGTTATGGATCTCCCTATGAAACCTGCCCAACCAGCTGTTTCCCCATCCATCTCTACAAGTTGCTGTACCTGTGTTTGCACTGCTGCCCAGGGTGCAGGATCCCTGTCAGGAATTAAAGGTGCTTCCCCGACTCCTGGCACATACCTATCTTCTTCCACTAATAGCTAGCAGTTGCCAACTCCAACCTCTGCAGGTAGAGGAGGATCTTGATCTCTTTATATGATCAGCTTGGAGCTTGACCATGGGCTCTAGCAGAAGCCATCCTATATGAAATCCCAGAACAAGACTGAAGTATGTAAGCTTGATATAAGATATTATAGCATGTAAACCACACACTCTGAGGTGTGACATCAAAATTCCCAATACATTTACCCATAATGGGGTAGTACCTATGGAAGTAATAGTGGTATGAATGTTGGATCACTAAATGGACTGCAGCAGTCAAGTACACTTCAACATTTGTCATTCATATATTGCCATTGTTACATTTATTATTTACACGGACATGTTTCTGCAGTTTAACATCTGCACATGGGGTAGAAGTGTGGCATTGGTATGAACATCTGCATACTCTTTACAATTATCAAAATACTATTAGTGTTACCATGGATTTAAACTTTTTGTTATGTAACCTATAGGGATGTTACATCAATTCATTAATAAATATTTTTCCTTTTTGTTTTTCTTCCTTCCATTTCAACTGAAGCAGGGTACACTTTTGACAACTGTTGTATACATGTTATGGATGCAGTACTAGTACAACAGACTAGAAGCCTACTGAATAGTAGCACACTGCATGCACATCCCAAAAGTATAGCACAGTTTACTGTGGCTGAGAACTGCTCCGAGCTTGCATATTTTCACCCTCAGTGTCCTTCAGTGCAGTTCATCTACAAGACTACAAAGTCATTTTATGTCTATCGAAATGGATGTATACTTGTGCAATAGTGTGATTTGTAGAGGTTCACTTGACTGAGCTTCATTTGCAAAATAAGGTCATAAATCAGCTACAGTTTAAACAAATAGGTTTATGCCTGACATATTTAATTGCATTTTGCACTGAGCTTTATTTGCTGGTGAACGTCTGAGGAAAGAGCAAACAAATTAAAAGGGAGTATAAAGTATTACCATAGTTAACAGTCAAAAACTAGTATAAAACAACCCAGAATGGAACAGCTCATCAAGACCAACTAACAAGAAACACATATTTACTGGTAAGGTATGATAGATATTACCTTTTTACAATCTTAAGAATAGCAGGAATGGGACTATGTAAGGTGGCCTTTTTGACAGCTGTGTACATGCATTTTGTTTTTTTTATGGCCTTTATATTAATTTATAGGGGTTTCATAGAAGTATGACAACAGTATAAAAGGAATTAGAAGGTTTTGGAAACACTACATAGGAAACTACAAACTGTAATGACTTATGGGGACCAATTAAAAAGACACAGTCAATTTATTTTTGCAATACTTTCTACTAAAGTATTGTATTCTATGCCTCATACTTAGGAGTGTGGTTTCCTTGTGGCCCATGATATCTTCTTTCAGGTCACAATGTACTGCAGCATATGCAAGCATCAATTTAACAAAGAGCACTTTCAGCCATGAGAAAAACCTCATCCTCATGGATGCCCTCAGGGAATATGGAGAAAGGGAAAGGAGGCAGAGAGAGTGATGGCATGAAACCAGATGGTGGCTGACATCAATGCTGTGGGGGTAGGGGTAGGGACCACACACACTGGCCCCAGTGAATAAAACAAGCTAATGACAAGGTGGGATATGCTAGGACAAAGGCTAGGTGGACTGCTATTGCTCATAGCAGTACTAGTGTGGACCCTTCTACATTTTAAACATTAACACATAATGAGGAGTATTTTCTCTCCATATGTTCAGATGAGTATGAACCAGATCTGGATGCTACAGGCATAATCTCTGGTGGTGTAAACACTGCTAGTTTCTGGCAACTGCAGCCAACACAGTCATTCACAAGGGAAGTTTAGTGTATACCTGGTAGCAATAACTCAGAAGGAAAAATATTAAATACTTCCAAGCATAGCTGTGCACATATAACCCATGAGACTTTTTTATAAACAGGTGACCTGTCCAATTTGTAAATACAAGGAAGTAGCACAGATTGCATGGGAAGTGTGTGTGCCTCTCCTGTTCAAAGATAAGTTCATTTTTTTTTTTGGTCATTGGGTTCAGTAACTATGTCATCACTTATTCCTTCACTAGATCAATACCATAAACAAACTATTGCTCTGTACCAGCATAGCAGGCAGATATTGCTATCAGAATGCGTGTTGACAATGATTCATTAACTGTGATATTAATGACACAGCCTGAGGGCAGTGATAACCAGTAGCAAAGTGTACTGGCAGGACCACCTACCTCATAGTAGGTTGATAACTTGTTAGACAGTGGCAGCAGATCTCACAATCAACTGAATGAGAGCATAACACTATATCATGGTGAGACACCATGTAGCTCAACACAAGTGTCAATTGAACAACCAGAAAACCTTCAAGACAACACCAGCATTTCTCTGGTAGCAGTATCTACTACCACACCTGTACAAAGGGGTGCTAGACAAAGACATATCACACAGCTAGCTGTGGAGACACAGAAAGCCCTGGCAGCCCTGCACTAGGTGTGCTGGGAAATAGCTTATGTTCAGGCTCAGTCTACTGCCACAGAGAATCAGGCATAGATGGTGAGAGTAACAAAAACCAAAAAATATGTGTGTTGGTGCAAAATAGACAATGAACCAAAGAAAAAAGCACCAAAGGGACCATAGAAACTGTTTTTTAATACAATAACAAAATAAAATCATCCAAAATAATTCATGTTGTTAAGCGCTTTCATCACATTAAAATTACTTCATCAGAACAACTGACCAAAGATACACTCCACATTTAAATATTCTCCCACCAATAACTACAAACCAATTAATTAACTAATTAGTCAGCCTTTGAGCATTTAAAGCACTTTTTCTCAGTTTCATGATTTCTTCTAGGGATTATGAAACTCGATCATTTGGGAGTTGTGATGGATTTGAAAGGAGACCCATATGTGTGTGTGTATATATATATATATATATATAGATATGTACATATATAGATATGCATGTATAAATATATATCTATATATATATATATATATATATATATATATATATATAGATATGTATGTATAAATATATATCTATATATATATCTATATATATATGGGTCCACTATGTAATTTTGAAATACTGAAATCCTGAAATTCATTATTTCAAAATTACATAGCCAAAAACTCAAAGTTCCGAAACCGGCAGAAGTGCGAAATTCAAAATCCCAAAACACAGAGATATTGAATTTCCGCTTCCTCTGGTGCAGTGTGTGGATGTATCAGTTGAATTTAGGTAAGTTTGTATGTGTAAATGCGTTGGTTAGGGACTTTAGTGTGTGTAAGAGTGTGTTGTGGCTGTGATGTGTGTGTGTATGAGGGACTGTAAGCTGTGTATGTGTGAGTTTCGTTTGTCTTTCTGTTTGTGCGATCTCGAAATTAGAATATATAGGTGGGGGTGTGTTGGGGGTGCAGCCCCCCCACATGGGGGTACAGGGGGACTTGTCCCACTGCTTATCCATAGTGAAGATGCATTTATTTGATTGTGGGGGGTTGTATTTGTTTATGTGTGTACTCTATGTGTAGCGTAGTTTCGGCATTTTGAATTTCACGGTTGTATGTTTTCAGAATCGTGAGTCGTGCTTGGGTTTTCGGCTATGTAATTTTGAAATACTAAATTTCGGGATTTCAGTATTTTGGGATTACATATATCTATATCTATATATATATATATATATATATATATATATATATATATATATGTATGTATGTATGTATATATTTATATGCAAAATTCTTGATCAGCAAAGTTGAAATGGGTCACTGTTTGCCTACATCTATATCTTCTTTGATGGTGAGTTCGACTGGCTGTTTCCTTGTTTTCCTCCAAGTCAAGCAACTCATATCAGAATAGCCCAGCTGGCAGCTACAGCAAGCAACGTTTTTTGACGCAAAGTAGATAGAAAATGTATGACTTTGACTTTCTTAAGGCATGTGTTCATGTTGCAGAGGTTCATAAAAAGTGATTGTGAATTGAAACAGGGGGCACAACTCATATAAATAGGGTCATCACAGAGGAATACAGGATTTCTCATTTATATTACTGACTCATTTGCCTATGGTGTCTGCAAGCTGTTTGCATGCTGCCACTAAACAAAACACATAAATCAAGCAAGTAATTCTAGAAGAAGAAAAAAACATTTCTTTAAAAGTACTAGGCAATTTCAATGTCTGATAGACAATGACGGCAGGCCTTGCAACATATGACATATGCCTTCTTATTTTATATTTTATGAAAGGTAACATTACCTGAATGTCATTGCCCATAGTTGTAGACTGGACAATGCAACTTTATATGTGTAGCCATTTACTATGCATGATCCCACTACATGGGATCCTGTGCTACTGATGCTGGCTGGCAGGCATCACTATCACCACTGTTTTAAGGTTCAAGATCAGGAGTTGCACTGCCATTGTGGGGCACTTGTTCACCAGTATGGCACATAACCCCTATGTAGCAAAGTACAACACACAGTGAACATCCTGCATGTTATAGCAGGGTCATACTGAGGTGCATCTCCAGACTCATCCATGCAAAGGAAATGGATGTTCAGTAGGCGAAGCACTCACAATACTCACAACTAATAACAATCCATGTCTGGGACAGGGCAGTTTTGATGCAGTCTTCGGCAGCTCCCTAGGGTTACAGAGTGGTTTCATCTCCAACATTTGTGTGGGTACCCTGCATTACCTGAAAAAGAAAAAAAGGGGAAGAAATAACAAAGGAAAGTGGGGTTAGTATTAAACAAAATATTTTGAATGTAGGCTTACAGAGAATAGCAGGAATAGACAGGAAAGATAACTTTTACAAATAAGATGACCAGGAGGGTATCCTACAATGAAAGAAGAGATAGTACAGTGAGTTACTTATACCTTTACCTTAGGTTGAGCACCTTTATTGCCCCTGTAGAATTCAGACATTCCATCCTCATATTCCACCCCAAAATACCTCTTGCATCATCATGAGGCTACTCTATTGCCAATGTATATTCTCAAGACATAGTGTCTGAAAAACTCATACACCGCCATCTCTTGGACTAAACAAAAAATAAATTCTCCCTTGTAAAAACTTTTTTATTAATCTCCCTAACCTTTATTTCTCCTTCATGTACATACTCTCTCATACTTCTCCAAACTCTAACGTATAGCTCTTCTTACGATCCCTGTAAAATTAATCCAGTTCCAGAGTTTGTTTATGCACTGCATTCTGATGGTGGAGGAGTGCTAAGGCTCACATTCAGTGTCCTTCATGGGTAGCTTCCTTGAATATAACTTTGCTAAGGGGCCTGTTGACATAGGACCCATTGATATCTCATAGGAGTAGGCAGTAGGCCTCTTATTATGTACCTCTGTTAGACTATCTGTGCTATTACAGCTCATATCAAATCACTTTATGCATCCCAAAGAAATGTATGTAACAGGTCCTCTATACAGTATGGAACTTACTATGCACTCCTCCTTATATCAGAACATTGGAGAAAAAAATGTATGTCTGCAGGAGGTGTGTGTCATAGCACCTGTGATGCTCACACATGTAGTTGTCTTGCAACCATTCACAAATTATTCTGCATCCTGTAAACAATACTCTTGCAAGACATGGTAATTTACAGAAATTTAATCTCATAACAGATGCACTAGGACCAGGATCTGATTCATTTTCATCTGGAATTTTGGGTAGAAAGCATACTTCAAGCTGAGGCTTGGTTTCTATATCCCCATGCAAAAGTATGTGTTCTAGGTGAAAAAGACAGGTCTATATCAGTTCATTGCAATGCAATTGCAGTGAAGACCAGATCGTAGACAGTCATTCAGTGAAAATCATTTCAGCGATTCGCTGAATTTACAGAGGTAAGTAAATGCATGGCCTACAGCAGAACAGACCAACAGCTATGCAAATTGAACCCACCAAATCCGATTTGTGGGGCTTCACCCCCGCACCTCCCTAACTATATATAACAACTCTGAGATAGCACTACAGTGGAGAAAAGGGCAAGGTTGTGCTGTAGGGCAAGTATTTACATGCCCTCAGTAAATTCAGCGAATCACTGAAACGATTTTTGATAAATGAGTGTAGATGATCCGGTGTTCACAGCAGTTGCATTGCGATGAACTGATATAGACCCTAAACAGACAGCCATCAGCATGGATACTGGGAAACATAGAGCTAACAGTGTTAAGTGCAGAGTTGGGAAACATAGAGCTAACAGTGTTAAGTGCAGAGTTTTTAATATCCATCAGTATACATTTTGCCTAATGGGTAGTAGAATTCACGGTCCAATTTCTTACAAGACATATAATGATATAGGTCTGCGCCATGCATTGCATCTGAACTCTGTGTCCATGAATGCTGTAAAGTTGCTGACAAAAAATAATCTGTATGGCAAAGGTTCTGTCATCACCAACATGAAACATCATGCTGGACTTCTGATGTTCTGTTATGTGAATAAAAGTAGCCTGTGGCCCCTTTCGGCTGTTCCTTCACAGTGTGATGGAATAATGGAGCCTGATTAGGATTTACCATCCTTAGAAGTGATATCCTATAGAGTACTGTAGTTCTTCTTCCCACTCCCTAGTCCTTTCTCTTTGCACCTGTTGAACTGCTGTGATTCCCATTTGAAGGGCAGGTCTTGCACTGCCATAGTGTTATGTCCACAGGTACAGTTCTACTCATCATTGCCTGTGACATCATAGGTGGTGTGACATTTTGTTTTTAGTAGGAGCCAACATTTTGGCTGCCTCCACTTCTGAATGAGTGATGTTGCACCACTGCTTTCAATAACATTTCTTTATTTGTTGTGCATCTTTATTCTGCCCTTCCCTTGCACTTTGGTATCTCTTGTCTTTGCAGCCCCTGTAAGAGTTTCCATTAATTCTCCCTTTGCAATGGAACCTGAGACCATCAATAATAAACATCAGATTATTCTCACGAGTCATCAGTTGTTCTGTCGGTCTGTCTGATGGTTCTTGGCTGTATTTCCTTGCCATAATGGTAGCACAGGACCTTAAATAGCCATTTTTGTCAAAGACATGCGTGGAGGGAACATCAGCTGCTTGCCCAAGCAAATGCTGGCAGCACAGGGTGTGGAGGTTGTTCTTGAAACAGCCACGTATTTAACATCTGTTGTATTACCTTTTTGGTCTAATCAGCATGGAGCACCATTTTTGCTGTTGAAGGCACCTTTTTCATCTTTAACATAACAAATAATTAAAACACTTTTTCAACCAAATCATGAGGAACTGGCAAACATCCTAGAAAAAACAAATAAATAAAGTACCTAATTAATTTAAAAATATACCTATTGACTTACATTCTGAAGCCCTCAAACACTAATCAATGCTTCCTGCAGAGCAAAACATTTTATAACAATAATTGTAGTTCTCTCCCAAAACATGTTTATATGTCGATACGTCATCTTTTGTAAATAGAATTACTCCATCACAGGTAGAACTGTATAACTAGACAAAAGATGCTAACCGTATTCTTAACCAACTCCTCAGTTCACCTCTGAAAGATAGATTTCATGAAAAATACTTCCATGTTAAAAAAAGGAAAAAGTTAAATGTCTGCTGATTCATTAATGCAGAAATGAAAAGTCATCCTAAATGCGTAATGCAAATGTAACTAACTAAATAAATTAAATCATTAATGAGAGATACCTCTACCTTGTTGGTAAAACCCACATTATCTCTGTATTTGAATAATCTCTTAATCTGAATACTGCACTTTATCACTTTAGAAAGATTGTTAAAATGCCAGCGCAGAATATTTTACTGAAGATGCAAATTTAAATCTACGCAGTTTAACTAATTTGCCAGCAAATCACCACTTCCTGTGATGCTCTGCGTTTCAATAGGGACTGTATGAAAATTAGTTATAGTTGTGCTTAATGTGTTCTTGTTAATGCACAACAATAAAATATTTTAAGACTATGGCATAACTCTGTAAAGCAGGAGAGCTAGTTGAGGAAAACATCATACTGCAGGAAACCAGGCTTTACTTTTTTTCTTCAGCCTTAGTACGTTATGAATGCATGCAAATATAGATACTTTGGAACCCATGCTGCAGGTGTCTTCCACCTGTTACTGTCTAATTGCCTAAAGGAAGTGTCTGATAAGTGTTCATATACTAAAAGCATTACTCAGTTAAAGAAATTATATGAATTGCAGTTCATTGCAGTTTCAATTACTGGTGGGGAATAATAAAATCTAGTAAACAGCTTAAATGATAAGACAGGCAATTATGTGCAGTTTCTGAACTTTACTGTTGTCATAAATTCCTAAAGTACTAAAAGTATTGTACAGTACTGAGAACTTTAAATGTTTGATAGAAGAATGTCTGTGGAGTGAGTAAGTGACTATTTATATGTTTACTTCTAAGTGGGAACATATTTATAGAAATGACGTGGAGTATGGCTAGTATGTGAACAGTCTGAAATTGCTATGTGGAAGTAACTGTTATCCCAGCATAACAGGGAATTCTTTGCAGTTGTCAAGTTTTGTTGCTCCCTTGAGTCTGTGACTTTATTTATAATTTATGTATTTACGAACTGATAACTGGGTAAGTGGGCTGGTAGAGTATTATTTGCAGTATGTTCACTTCTAAAGATTGATAGAAGCTATGTTCCAGGCATTAAACCTGAGTGCCTAAAACTGCCTCAGGCTCGCTGTCACTATCCCATACTCCCTATCTATCTGTCTGTCAATATGTTGATCCATCCATCAATCATTATTTGTTACCATGTAGGAATGAGCTGTAGGAGTACAACAAAAATATGAAGGTACATGGGAAACAGTCATGTATACTGTGATTATGGGGGATGGACTTTTGATAACATATTGTCCTGGGGGGGACTGAAAATATCAGACTCCCATCTACATACTTGCAGCCTCAACTTGCTTGGAAGCCACTAGCTGTTCCTGTTGCTGAATTCAAACATCTTTATTACAAAATCTGTCATTTTTTCACTCCACAAAAGTTGTCTTTATAGTTGATCATCTCTTTTCTAGCATTATATATCTAAAAACTTTAGGAAAATTGTCCCAAAAAGGTTTAAAATGAGCATCAATCTTCAGATGTCTATTTGAAAGAAAATTGCTTGGAATGCCCGAAATAACTTAAACATACATATTTAGATATCCGTTTCCACTACTGTAGCAGACCACATGCAAATTAAGCAGACAAAAATGAAACCTGCTGTTCTATGCTGACTCATCATAACCTGGTGACTATCACAGCAGCAGGAGCTGTTATATGGCCTTATTTCATCTGCGAAACAAATGCTTGCATCCGTGAGGAATGAAAGACTCACATCATTTCGCATCAATATTTAAGAAACTACCTGCTGGTTTAGATTTAATTTAATTTCTTTATCTTAAGGCAGAATTTAACAGGAAAACAACATAAGTAATGAGCCCAATCTTTCAGGGGATGATTTATTGATGGCATACAGCAGGAAGTAAATGAAAATGAAGTTTAAAGATATTCTTGCTACTGGGCATTCACTTTGTTTAAATATGGCACAGAATGCATTTCTTATCTGTTAAAATATTCACTATAGCAGAAGCTGTGCGCAGACACTGGCTAATATGCTGCACTACAAACAAAAGGCAGAATGTAGTTAAGGGTAAAGATCTTAATGGTAAGTAATGTTCTTGCAAAACAGATTATAAAACCTATATTTTTTATTGAAAAGAACAATGATTGTTTTTGAAAGATGTAATGCCGCGTACTTAAACATGTTTAAAATAATAATTATTTCCTTATTTGGAATATGAGGAAGTGCCTGTGTCATTGGTAGACTCTGGTGTTAAACACAATACTTTAAACTAGCAAGTGGACACTACTTAAAAGAAACATGGGACTCTACCTGTCCCTTACCAGTATATATATATATATATATATATATATATATATATATATATATATAAAGCAGTAGTAGTATTGGTCATAATATTATATTAATCAGTAAGACAAGTGAAATGTCCAGGCCAAAAATGGAAAAGGGAATTAATAATAGAAAGCATCCACAAATCTGGCAGATGACAAAGAGGTTAAGGTTGCAAGCTATAGTTCCTGTGGTACAGGGTTTGATTTTTCTTCCCTGCTGTGTGACTTTGGGCAAGTCACTTAACAAGAAAACATTCCTTTTAATAGCTTTCTCCTCCGAAGGAAGCATTCTTGAACAAAAACCTTGGCAAAATAAAAGCCTGTACTACAAAGAGAAGGTTGTGTGTAACCTGTTAAAAAGTTAAAGTTTCAGATTCTGGCTCTTAGTAATCATGTACTGATAAAAAATGCTGACACTTGTTCAATACTGTTGTTTACTTGGAAATTGCCATTACAAAGGTTTGCATTATGAGATGTCTGTAAACACTTGGTGGAAAACACAAACGAAGATTTTCTTGTAAGAAATCAATTGCCTAATCATGCAATTTCCATTTTTTTATTTTTTATATAGAGATCCATCCTGATACAAAAGCTTAGCAAAATCCTATCAGTCTTGTGTAATTTAAGCTTCTAGTCAGTGACCTATATATTTTTATAGTCCTGAAAAAATCCAAAAACAAAATTGTTTAGTTAAATGAAACCCAAAAATAGTAGGTCAAAAATGGATTTGCAAGATAATTGCTGCTCACGTTGGATAAATAGTGATAATGGTAGTGCACTTCAGAGTTTAGTTTAATTCTGGTCGAGTCCTGGGACCCCATAATATTTCTTACGACCTTAGCAAAATGCTAGTGAATCTCTTATTATTATTTGCCATTTTCTTTTACTTCATATAATCTTAGAGCCCAGTGGTGATACTTACAGACATGATATTCAATGCATTTGGATTTTCCAAGTGTACCTGATATGTGTACTGTGGATTACAGAGCTGTGACATGTAACTTTAGTACAGCAACTTCAGTCAACGCACTCAGAAGAATAAAATGCTAGCTGATATGCACAATATTGCAGGCAGAGTACTAGGGTATAGAACCTAAGCCACAGTACAACAGTTTAAGAGGAACAGGCCTGCACTAACAAGCAAAACACTTCTGAAAGGCATCAAGTCATTGCGCTATAGTGATGGTTTGCACAGCCTCGCAACGCTATGGAAGACCATGTAAAATTCAATTGAATGTAAAGTGGGAAAACAAAATAAAAATCCATATAACAGGTAGCAGCTATAAGGTACAGTAAGGAAAACAAAATAAACACCTACATAACAGGCAGTCTAGTAAATACTACAAGTCAAGGATGCATGCTCACACACACACACACACACACACACACACACACACACACACACACACACACACACACACACACACACTCTCACATACTTCATTGATTGGCATTGTTCTAGGGACACCAAGATTGTCATCCAGTAGGATAAAGGGACTGTTAATTGCAGATTTGCAGACGACATTTCCCTCTCATAATCAGATGCATAAATCATCTTTTAGGCATGCATGTAAAATGAAAGTGCAAACGTTACAGAGTGATTACAAATGCTTGCAAAATAAGACAGTCTGAACATTACAGAACAAAATTATACTCTAAGATTATCAGAAACTATCTGCAGATAGATTAGGGCATATTAGGAGCGGATCTATTGCAAGCATATATAGCTGCATTGCCTTTACTTATTTTTAAGTCTATGTTTTCCCACCATTCAGTAACCCTTCAATGTTTGCAGGTAAGACATTCTACTTTCCCCTTTTATCCTAACCCATGTAGCAAAAGTATGGTTGCTTTGTATATCAGCTCTCCTGCAACAAAGACTAAACTAAACTAGCTAGCTGAGAATAAATGAATAGAATCAAGTCTAGCATGTAGTAAATCTGCTAGAGAACTTTTCCTAAGAGCCTTGTAATTAATGTTAGTAAATGTGAAGCTGATCAAATCCTCATGCCTACCTGTTTAAAATTCATTTTTTTGTCTGCTTTTTAGTTTTATTTTTAAAAATGCTGCATCACAAAGATAGTTCTTTCAGATTCCAGATTTCTTAAGAAAAGTCTGCAAAATTAAAAGAGCAAATTCTAATTGTTTGAAAAGATAATGAATGCAGCACAGTATATGGTGTCTTCAGAAGGAAAACCTGCAAATATTTCATATACTATAATTAGGTAGAACTCAATGCACCCTTCCAAAAATAAGTTGATGCTTTTTCATCTAGTGTTTGTCGTACTATATGATTTTCAGTGTATAGCATTATGGTAATGACCTGTTGTACATTAATGAAAATTAAACAATGCTTAGGACATAGAATTGTAGAATATATTTTTTTGAAATTAATAAGGAGGTATATTTTTCAAATTGCTCCAGGCAGTGAAGATATACACAGATAATGATAAGCTACACTCCGCAGTTTAATGGGTCTGTTGTCTGCAGCCAAGAAACAGAGAAATAGAGTACAGTGCTTTCATGATACTGTGGTGCAGTGCCTCAGATCATCTTTATGATTCACTGCATGCTGAATGTGTGCGCAAAGATCTTTGCCCAGTAAACTTTTGCTACATATATATGTTGCAAGTTATCATGGAATTTCCTGAGAATAGATGAGAAAGGTGAGCTGCTCAGAACATTTGCAGTATAAAATATCCAACCACACCGTAGTTTTTAACTATAGGCCTCATGGCTGTCATTTTAGCATGCAATTACATGATTGTGTGTGCTGTGACTTTTCCTGTTATTATATAAGCAGTATAGCATACAGCCACGGTGGTGCAACGGTAGTGTTGTTGCCTCACATCAAAAGGTTCTCTTGCTCGATTCCCGGCTGGAGTGCCTTCTGTGTGGAGTCTGCATGTCCTCCTCATGGTTGAGTGGTGTTTGAAAGACATGTGTGAATGGGTGTGCCTTTGCTGAAGGTTGGGTGTCGGGCTGGCAACTTGGCACCTAATATAAAATCTACTGCCAATCATTAGCAGACTGGATGTCCACTGTGGTGATCTGTAACTGGGAAAAGACAAACAACAACCTATAAGCAGTATAGCATCCGTTTCATCACAGAAAAATCTCTACTATGCTGCTCGTGTTGTTGGAAACAGTGTTTTGTCTCTAACTTTTCTGCTGCACTCCTTGGATGTGTATGCCATTGCTGTTGTGACCAAGGGAACCACTCTCCAGTCATTTTATTTTGGTCCCAAAGTAATTTTCCTTTTTATGAGATGTTACTACATCTAAATTCACTTTCATGTCCCAGTACAGGCCTTTTTATTTCCAAGTTGCTCGATTGGATCCACACTATCAAGTGTAGGCAGTCATTCCTACAAGCTACCACTATTCACACTAATCATGTCTCACTGTCTGTTATCATAATCAGGCTCCCCCAACAACCTTCAGGGAGACCAAATATGTCCCAGGCTGGGGACTCTAAGAACTGATGGGTGCGAATGAGGACTTGTGCTTCCCTTCCAATCTTCTGTGACAGATCCTATATTAGAGGTAGAACCCATTTGATTCCAGAGCTGGATTATGATTAAAAGATGTCCTAGGCAAGGTAGTAGAACAGGGCCCTTGTCCCAAACATGCTACTGTTTAAGTACCCCTGATTCCTGTTTAGAAGTGATGGTGGAGGGGATTTGAAGATGGGAACATCAGGTGGGGGCAGTGGGATTGGCAGTGTTCTTTAAAATCTGTCAGGCTATGCTGATGAAGCAGAATCTAAGTACTAGGCTGAAGATGCTCTCAGTTTTCTGGTCAGCATGCATTCCTATCCTTGATGATGTTTGCAAGCTTTGGGAAGTGACTGAAAGAGTAAGACTGCAGACAGAAGCAGTAAAATGGGGTTGCCTCATAAGGTATTGAGCATCATTTTCCATGACACTGTGAGCTGTCCAGGAATACAAGAAGATCCATGCATAGTCATTAGCCCTTCCAGATCAAGAGGAACTAGCTTAGGTAGTTTGAGCACCTAGTAAGACTATCCCCAGTTGCTTCCCACAGGAGGTATACCAGGCAGAGCCCACTGGGATGAGGCAATTGGGCAGAATCAAGACATGCCACAGAGATTATATCTCTCAAATGATCTGGGAATACTTGGGGTCCTCCAGGATGGGTTTAAGATTCGTTTTGGGAATAGAGAAGTGTTGTCTGTTTTGCTTAGCTTTCTGCCACTATAGACAATTTGTTTAGAACCAGATGAATGGATGAATACATACGTAACTTCTGATACACTGGTTATTCTGATAGGTAGCTAGTGAAAACTATCTCATGATATATAATGGTGATGTGTTATGGTTAGTGAATAAAGATGATAGAGAGCAAAGGCAGTTGTGTGAAGGTTCTACACTTAGCCAGAAGTGAACAGGCACCCTGCAGCAACTGCAGGTATAATCAGAGGTGAGGGATTTATTCATACATAGCCTTCTTAGAAAGGATCCCTACTCCAGTTCACACACACATTACCAGATTGTTCAGTATACACTTAAATATGTAACAAGAGCAGAGAGAAAGAAAATAGATCAAAGTAATTAAAGAACTAAGTAAAGCAGTTACAACCAGAGGACTTAAATATCAAAGCAGAATTTTACCATGTAGATATTTTAGACAGTTTTATGCTCAGTTACTAGAATTATATCACTTTGCTGTAATCAAGCAATAGTGTAAGTGAAGCCATTGTAAAATCAAAGCATTTAAATTATTTTAACAGCTACAGTCAGGCTCTCATGAGCCATTGGCAAGCCATTAACTACCAAGTAATGACTTAATGATGGAATAATAAGCAATGAGGCAGAGCAGATAGATGTAGAAAATTAAAACTTTCACTTAAATTGAAAAGTATTACTAATGCAGGAAGATAAAAATAACCAGATGATATCTGTGTAAGTCACAACTAGCATGCCGTTACATGTTATGCTACACAAAGGCTATCAAAAAATAAAATTATAGCTGCTCATTAATAAAAGGTGGTGTATAGAGCTAGTAAAGATGATATGAACATTTGACAGTAAAGCCTTTAGGGCAAAACACCCTCCATCTGTAGAAAACTTTTGCTGACCTACTGTAGGCAAATAGAAAACTATAGAAACGTTTTTTGCAATACAGCACCAGAACATATGCAAACAAGAAAAGGACTCAACAAATGTACATTATCAGGCCATTTTATTCAAGCAAGTATTTGAATCAGGGATCCATAAACCAAGATGAGCTAAGTACTACTGAAAGAATAAGCAGAATACCTCATGTAGCCAGCTGTAGCAGAACAGTGCAATAGTTTGCTGGTCCTGCTGTGACAGTTAGGTTGTCTAAGAAGATGTGACTATTGTATCTTCACTACTGTGTGGAACATCCAGCTTTATTCCACTTAATTTGTTCACTGAGTTTTTTATGTGTTACCCTGTCAAATATCATACTGAAATATAAGTGGGTTTCATCCATTGTCATACTCATATCCATTGGTCTGAGTATTAATTCTAGGAACTTGGCTACATTCTTTTATGCACAACATTGACATTTTAATTTATGACATCTTTAGAAAGATTTTAAAGTCATACTTGCAGTTTCATTGCATATCAGGTAATGAGCAGACATAGCTTTGACACTGCCAAATCAGAAGACTGGTGGTTCTATTCTTGTATCAGGTGCTAACATTTATTTTTTAAGTATAAATAACATCATGTGGCTTCCTTGAAAATACACCTAGTGGGACTAACAGGCTCAGCGAAATAAATTAAATAAATAAACTGACTTACTGATAGCTTCAACTCTCTATCTTGTTTTGACTGTACTGAAGAGAAGTCACATCTGTGAATTATTTTTAATTACCAAGAATTAGTAATCACGTTTGCCATTTTACAGTCATCACATTTATATTCCTTCTAATTATGCTACCATTGCTTTATTGGTATGGCAATGTCAGAGACATATTGCCAGTATGTCTTAGTTCTTTAAAAATGTCAGGGTGAATATACAACCATTGTTCCCAGTGAACCATACACCTTTAGTTTTCATTTTCAGTCAAGACACTTTCATCATTAACATTATTTGTATTAAACCTCATTATCTTGCTGACTCTACCAGTTGCTCATTTTAAGAAATGTCAACTCTTATATTTCATGAATAATGTCTAGAAGTATTCATTCATCGGCCCCTGTATTTATTATCATATTTTTTTCTGTCAGAAAACTCCGCAGTCCATTATTAGCTTTGTTTCCCTACCACTTCCTGCATTTGATAATTTATGTATCTATAAACAGTTTCATCTTTGCTTGTGTTTCTGATGTTCTCATTTCTTCTTCCCGTCTTTATTTTAATAGTGGCGTTTCTTTTCTTCTGTTATCGAGGTATCTTTCTAAGTTCAATAGATAAATATTTTACTATCACATTGGCAGGAAGACATATTTGAAAGCAAATGTTTTCTTCCATTCTTTTTTGCATGCACAGATAAGATGTTCATCATATTGATCACTACTGCAGTAGCCTAAGCTATATGGGTTATATCCTGCTAAAGGTATAACAAACAAGTCAGTTTCCAAAGCTTCAGGACACCTTACATGTACCAAACCATCAGACAGCTTGAACTGAGCTGATTAAAAGATAGGTTTGGGTGCCAAGCCCTTCCGAGCTTTCCTGCTACCGAAGAGAGCTCTCCTCTATGTGCTTTCAAAGATTGACAGTCAGCTTGTGCTGTTTCAGTGTTGAGCAGATATGTTCCATTTGTGGAAGAACCTTCCAAGTATACATTGTTTTGTTTATTATTACTTTCCTGGTCAGGAAAGTGTTTTTATGCTGAGAGATTGAGTTTTCAGTGACTGTAATGATACTTAAACTTTTAAATGGGAACACACTTTTTCTGTCGGCTTAAATGTTGTTAAAACATTTGAGTACTACTCTTTCTTGGGAGAAACTACATTTATTTTACACTTTGCAGCTGGCAAAGTGTATTAAAATGCTTTTTACTGTATTTTTCATGGAAAAAAGTGACTTTTTAGACTTTTTAAATATTACTGGCTTGTGCTGCTTGGTTAGTCCAAGAAAGAGGCATACTGTTTGGGCTGACTATGGAACAGACTAGCGGTATTACAGTCAGTCTTTCTTTAAGCCACAAAAAGAAAGAGTTAAGCAAACAGCCTTTGCCACCACAGCAGACTAGCAATTTGCCTCAACCACAGGTGGGTGACACCTCTGTGGAAAAAGCTGGTTTCTGAAACCCCTCATCATTTACCCAGATCCCTCTTGTGTAGGACATACAGTGAGTGAGATTAGTAATGTCCTCTGTGGCTGTTGGGGTCCCCTCAGTGGTCAAGGGAGGGTCACGCCTGGTGTTGAGAAAAGTTGCAGGGAAGATGCCCCTGATTATTGAAAATGTTGTGCCCATCCCTGGGAAAGCTGCTATGTTATTAATAAACCTACTTGCCACAATTTATCTGTCAAAAAGAAACAGAAAACTAAACATCTATCTTCTCCTGAACCAGTCCCACTAAGCAGGAATGGCTTATTAGGTCTAGCTCAGGATCTTGTTCAAACTATTGACCATTCTTATAAGGTGGTTTCTGGTAAAACAAAACAGGATTCCTCTTTTCCTGAAGTGATTCAAGATTCTGAATTTGTTGAGAAAGATGGAGGAACAGATTCAGAGTTTTCTCCTTGGATTTCTGAGTCAGACTGTCAGACCAAGATGAGAGCTTGGTATCTGAATTTCCCTTTGAGGGATTCTGTTACTTTGAAGCTATTTCCGCAATGTGCCAACACTTTCAGTAAGAGAACACAGAGGTTCCTCAGACCATCAAAAATACTATGAGCTGTTACAAATGAAACTTTTAGAACCCACACCTATCCCGCAATGTTATTAGCATGGGGGGATATGTCACAGCCTGTGGCTTCCCTGATAGCCAGTCTGCTGCTCCTAAGAAAGCGGATAGAATGTATAAAGTGCCTCAGTCGTTAATGTTTTTACTCACTCATACCAGACCTGGTCCATCTGCTATAGCTTTAATTAATCCAGCTGCTGCCAAGCATTTTGTTAATTCTAATCCTTCCCCTTTAGGCAAGAGTGGTAAAACAATGGATACATTTGGGAAAAAGTGTATGCTTCTGCAACTTTAACTTTTAGAATTTTGAATTGTCAGGCTCATCTGTAAAACTTTATTCTAAGTTTCAAAGTATGAGGAATGCATAAAATCCAAAAATGTACAACTTGGATCTGCTAGAATGGATAAAGTTGTACACCCACAGTTGTGCTCTGGTGATCTATCCAAAATTACTGCAAACAGGAAAAAACACTTTTGCTTATTAAAATTTCTCTGCTAAACATCTGGAACTTATTATACTACAGCTGTGCAGGGAAGGGTTAACACTTAAAAGAGCAGTAGAAACAATATAAAGACAAATCGCAGGAGCCTGTTGTTTTTTTATTCAAAGTCTTTATTGGTCTGTTCTACAGAACAGATAAGCACAGTTGATGTTTGATATATTTCTCAGGAAGTGACTGTTTATATTTGTTATTGGGGGGTTCTGCTCAGACCATCCTTGGAGTGTGACTAGATCTTGGGGAATGTCTATCCCTGGGATGTGTCCAGATCTTGGGTAGTGTCCTGGGGGTGCATGAGCAGAAGCAAGCTGCACTTCCTAATTACTACAGAACAACAGTTTTGGAGCCAAAAATACAGTAAAACACGGCTTATACAGCAATCAAATTTTATCCAAATGTGAACACAGAAAGGGCACAATGCCAGACGTAATATTAAGCACTTGTTGAACTTTCCTTTTTCCTCTCTAAGCAGATCTGATGAAGCTTAGGTGAAAGCGCATCATGATTATTTCTTGCATGGAAATACCTTTATCTACATAAAGCCTTGAAGATGGTGCTATATTTGTTTTTTTCTTTATTTTCTCAATGGCTGATTACATTTGAATTCAATGTGACATTTTAGATTGGAGTCAAAAATGTTTTTATTTTGTATTTGGATAAAATTGAATGTTTCGTAAACCCTGTTTTACTATTAAAACTGAGTCAAAAATATATCTATTTCACATTTGTATAAGCCCTGTTTTACTGCATTTTTGGTGCCATTCCTCCATGATCTGACCATGCCCTAGAGATGGCCTGAGCAGAAATACCCCCCCCCCCAATAACAAATCTAAATTGAGTCACCTCCCGAGAAATGTATCAGACATGATCTGCACTTGTCTGGTCTGAAGCACAGATCAATAAAGAGTTCGAAGGAGAAAAAAACAGGCTCCTGAGATTTGTCTTGTGACTGTTTCTACATACCTTTTAAGCGATAAGCCTTCCCTTCACAGCTGTAGCCTAATAAGCTCCAGATGTTTAGCAGGGAATTTTAATAAGCAGAAGTGCAGGCACATGGAAGGTACTCTGAAACTTTGGAAGCTGTCTGGCTGTTTTATCCTGTGCAGGATATACCCCACATAGCTGAGGCTACTGCAGCAGTGATTAATGGAACATATTCTGTTGTGGTAAGTTTGCTTACACAACTGTACTTTTCTTGCACACTATTCTTGATGTATTCCAGCTATCTTCTATTCATTCAACATATCCTCTAGTTGAAATTTTTTCCAACCTGCTGGCCTAAAATCACATAAGATGGGTATCTATTAAGCAATACTTTAAAAACCTGCACAAATAGATGAGTGGCATAGAGATATGAATCTTGAAGGTGTACCACTACACAATTGAAGGTGAATGCTATCTGTGTGTTGTTTGACCAGGTTTATTTAATGTGAGTCATAATGTTACACAGTTATATGCATATATATATATATATATATATATATATATATATATATATATATATATATATATTTTGGAATTTGTGTTAGCTTTCTCAAGTCACACCTAAAGTCACCACTGATTTGGCCCTTCCGCCATCCATACTCTCATGTTAACTAATAATTCTGCTGTAACACTACAATGTAAATTGCAGTAGTGCAATGTTAACATTGTAAATGGATTTTCTTAAACCTCTTTAGTTACATGTGTCATTAAAATACTCAGGTGATATACTGGTTAATCAATAAAAACAAAGCAAGACCTCAGCAGACCAACAACAACAACAAAAAAGCTGAAACAATAATATAAAATATTGGAATCAGAACCTGTATTTCAACCAAATGCATCCTCCTGTTCCATTTTCAGGTTATGTTTTTTGTGTTTCCAAGAAACTGTAGATTCTCAGAGCTCATATACTAGTACTGCTTTTTAACTTAATGTGAAATTATGCTTAACTCTGAAACATTTGACTAATATTATAAATTACTGCAGTATTCCTCTGGATTTCCCATGTGCAGAACAGTACACTAAAGTATACTAACACATGTATTTTTCAATAAGCATTATTACCACAGTCATTAACATATTTGATAAATGGTTTTGCACAACTGTGGAATATTAATTTTTATTAGTAACATTTTGTTCAAAGATGCCTTTGCCATTTTTTATTGCAAGCTTATTTTAACAGCAGACTGCATCTGACTTTCCCTGTGGGAAAACTATAATCCCATACAGCATTCCTTTGTTGATAATTAAGGTGAATAATTAATGGAAAGTCATTCTTCTCAGCATACATAGTCATTTTCATAACACATATTTATGTTTCTCTGTTGATTGTGCAAACTCTTTATCTAGCAAAAGCATGAAGGACAATATGCATTGCCATATGTTGTCTTTATATTGTACGGTTTTCCTTCTAATGATTTCATGCGTCATTTTGACTTACTATTCTATTCACATTTGACTCTGTACACAGTGATAATCAATTTTAAGAACAGTGCAAGAAAATGCATTCACTGAGATATTTACAAGATAGAAAATGCTAAATATAGCTATGAAACAGAATATGCAAATTAGATTTGTTTGTGTTCATATGCACATTTTAAAGTATTACGAAAAAATACAAATTGCATTTGAAAATATTTTTTGATTCATTCTATATGGGTTGTAGATATAAAATAAGGACAGCATTACAATTTACTAAATAATCATCAATCTGTTTTATAGCTCTGATTGGAAAATGCATGCTTTTTTCCTAAGGTTGCAATAAAACCAGTGGTCCAACCATATCAAAAAGTTTATTAAAAAGAACAAAGATTTCAAGTTGTCATGACTCTTCTTCAGTGTCAATAAAATTAAATAGAACACTTAGTTTAAATATCAAGATACAATTAACAACCAGCCTATTAAAATTCAATTAGATCACATGATGTAAGAAGAATAAATCATTATAGTACATATTACAGCTAGTGTGTATGCAAATAATGCAAATACTACTGCACATATTAAAAACAATAATTACTAATAACTGCTAATAAATAGTAATAAATACATTTAGGCACATATGTAAAATACATATATAAAAATATATAAAAGCCTAAAAAACTTTAGGTAACATATGTTTCCCTCTCTTTAAGAAAGTTTTATTAATTATATCACCTCCTCTCCTACTAAGAAAAATCCTCTGTAGGACTCTAAATTTAAAAGTATGCACATCCACATGTAATAAAATATGTTTATATAATGCATTAGACTCAATCTTTCTATGAATGTCAGAAAGGTGTGAAGAAATTCTATATTTCAAATTTTGATCAATCAAAAGTCAAAAAATCAAAAAAATTGAAAGATAAATTTCTTTTTATTAGTAGGATAGGAGGTGATATAGTTAATAAAACTGAAAATGAGGAGTATAAATGGATTAATTATTTTTGGGCAGACCATCCACCTAGTCTCAATGACCTAAATAGTGTGAAACCACTGCTTAAAGACAGGCAAACTTATGCTACCTAAAAGTTGTTAGGCTTTTTAAATATATATTTTATATATGTCAATGTATTTATTAATATCCACTAGTATTTATTAGTAATTATTGCTTTTAATATGTGTAGCATTATTTGCATATACACTAGTTGTAATATGAACTATATGAACTGTTCTTATGTCATGTGATCTAATTGAATTTTGATAGGCTGGCTGTTAATTGTATCTTGATATTTAAACTAAGTGTTCTATTTGAATTTATTGACACTGAAGAAGAGTTGTGAAGACTTTAAAACTTTTTTCTGTTTAATAAACCTTTTGAGACAGTTGGACCACTGGTTATATTGCTGCCGTTGGAACTCCATTTATCTGTGTGGTCCATTTGATTATCTTGCAGCTTTTTGCTGGATTTTTCCCAAGGTACCTTTGTCTTCTTCATTGTTCACCCTCATTGTGTATTACATTTCATATCACACAGGGGAGAAATGACCAGTGTAAGAACTGTCATGCAGGCAATCACATGAGGTGCTAAGATTTACACTAGGCTGATATCTCATCTCTTGCCTTCATGACAAATGTACTATTAAAAGATGGCATGCAATATTAGTCCAGTACAACATCCACTCAACCTCAAATACCTAAGCACTTCTTCAGGGCCAAAAATGGACTAACAAGGAAATTGGTCAATGTTAGTCAGTGGCAGTGCACTACCACAGTAAACAAATGTAAATAAACAAATATATAAAATCTTACACTGATACATGTTGGTACTACACCTTTCAGTATCCTGAAATGAAATCATTGACAGGGGCTCAGAATGGCATCCTTCTCTCATCTTTGGCAAGTCAGCTTCAGCTGCGTACTGCCACCTGTCTGTACAACCCCGACGAGTATCTGGACTGTGAATGTGAACAGAACATATGGATCACAAACATGGCTTTATTCCTGTCTACTATGGAGCTGTCAGAGACATACACTTTACTCCAGATTCAGACATTAGGATGTCTGTAATACAGCAACCTGTTTCTGAAACTTGAGGTTTTGTTGTGATGTACTCTAAGGCTTACACTTTGCTGAAGTACTGCATGATGTAGCTTAATGTGGATTACTAGAGAGTGAAGCATGGCAGATGTACACCTGCTATATAATAGAATGACTATATCGAATGAAAAGCAAAGCCAATGCATAGCCAGATACACCACATTAGGCAGGTTTTTGAAATAAAATGTTCATTTTGTGAATTTTTTCTGCAATGCGTAACTAGCCTCAGACTACTGAATGTTTAGTTCTTTGGTCACAAAATGTTGTAGACCCCTACTGTAGAATACATAACTGCAAATTTTGCTTTTCTGATGTCAAATGACTGCTGTAGTACATTTTACAATACATATGAATGTCAATGCCTTGATTTCTCTGTCTCCCTCCAACCCATTATAATGCATTTACTGGATAAATTATGTTTTTTTTCTCAAAATAGGCTGGAAACACACACACACACACACACACACACACACACACACACACACACACACACACACACACACACACACACACGCACACAGAGACACATACAAATATTTAAATGATTGGGCATTAATGCCCTTCTAGCCTGCCAATATACCAAAACAGCTGATGCCATAATAAGCGTTCTTAAAAATATATACACTACTGCTTGCTTTAAACTAATTTAGTAATCTATTTCATGCATCAGCTGCTCTCTTGGAGAACCAATTAGTAAATTTTACATTCCTATAGAATCTTCTACATATGTTGTCTGAGGATTCTGCACTACTTTATGAAAACTCCAAACATTCCCAGAGATAGTTACCTCTAATTGCACTGTATACCTGAATACGATCTCCTCTTAAATACCTATAAGAGGCACTATACAAGCTCAGATATTTTAGTCTTTCAAAATAATTTAAATTTTCACATCCATGTATGCTGTTGGTATATTTCTGCTGTACTCTTTCCAGTTTACTCATGCTTGTTTTCTTATAAGGTCTCCATATGGTTAAGCTTGGGTCTAATGTACAAACAATGACTTCATCATTTCTGATTTCCTAGGCTTTATAAATCCTTTTATACAACCTACAACTATCATTAACCAATTGGTGGAAATGATTATAAAAACTCAAAAGCTGGAGCTACCCACGTACCCAGGTCCTTGAATTAATCTACAGTTTCAGTCACTGCATGCTGTATTAAATATTCACCCATCTATGTCAAGCAAAGGTCTTCATTAGCACTCTTCAAGAGAAATCTTGATGAGTGGACGGGAAATAGAAAATGCACCACAGGGATCACTTCTGTGTCTCTGCTAGACAGTGGCACAGGAAAATAACTTTCTTGGGTGGTGTAAGCTATGGAACCTTGCTGGCTAGGCTTACGTAGGCCCTTGGGCCGATAGCCTAGTACCTGCCTATGAACCTATGAACCTATAAACCTTTCAATTTATATCTTCCCAAATCTCATATGCTTAAATTTACTTACATTTCCAGTTATGTAAAAGTTTGCTAAAGTGAGGATTCAGCGTATTCATCTTGATCAAGCTTTGATTTAATGGCTTTTAGGTCTACTCAGGTAGACCCATCTCCATATGGGTCTACTTCACAAGGCTGAAAACTCAAAATACTGAATTTCATTTGACTGAGACCACAATACCTAATTTCCAAAATACCAAAAACTCATTTTGACTGAGTCTCACTATACTGAAAGCTTATAATGCTGAATTTCTAAATACTGAATTTTAAGCCATGCACGTGTGTTTTTCCCTTCACCTGTGACTTGCTTGTGATAAAAAAAAATGACTTTAACTTAAAGTGCAGACTGTCAGAATACCAATAGTAGCATAGAAAGGAGTGTTGTAGTGTTTCAAAATGTAGGTATGTCTCTTTACATTTTTATGGGAAGTATCTAAAGTAATATGGCGGACATTTCATGCTGTCTTGGCAGCAGTGGCAGTGTGTACAGTACTATAAGGTAGGTAAAAGGTATATGCCCTTTTCTCCACTATAGTGTGATCCTGGAGTTATATACTTGGGAGATGTAGGGGGTGAAGCTCCCCACATGGCTGGGTGTGGTGGCGTAGCCCCCCACCTACTTTGGTTTTATATCATCCAGTTTCTGTTAAGAGGGTTAGTAAGTAGTTTTTTTTAAGTTTTGGAAACAGTTAGTCATTGGTGTTGTAAGTGTGTATGTCTATGGCTTAAAATTTAGCAGTTAGAGATTCAGCATTATAAGCTTTCAATATAATGAGACTCACTCAAATGAGTTTTCAGTGTTTTGAAAATTAGGTATTGTGGTCTCAGTCAAATGAAATTCAGTATTTTGAGTCAGGTGAACTAGATATATATATATATATATATATATATATATATATATACAGAGAGAGAGAGAGAGAGAGAGGCCTTTGCTTAAACTGACTGTGCTTTAGAAGCAGGCATTTTCTTTATTGGTCCTTCATTTAAATGTACACTGTGTTTTATGCCTTATGATCAGGGTGATAGCTTTAAAGTTCCTTGGGCCAGTCCATGTATGATGTTTAAAAATTAAATCAGTTGTTTGCTCAGTCAATCAATCAATCAATCAATTAGTCAGTCAATTAACACCACATTTGAAATGTTTTATGATTAAAGGAGATAAAGTTCAAACCTTCTACCACATGATTGCACAATCAGTCTTATAAAACTATAAACATTTTAGAAATAAATCCAAATAAATGACATAAAAAACATAAATAATACTTCTTTAAAGAAAAAACAACTTTAATTTGTACCAATCACAGCTTATTAGAAAATCATATACTCCACTAAAGTGTACTAAATCACAATAGTCACTCTGGCTCCCAAGTGTTTAACACGTATTTTGCAAATTACTTATTATTTACCTGCAAAGTGTTATACCAACCAATTACAGACACCCACGTCTGCAAAAACATCTTAATATAACCATCTTATTTTAGATTTAATCAGCTATACTACAGAATAATTCTGCAAACATGGTGGCCTGATAAACAGGTTGTTTCAGCTGCTACTTCCATACAGGCAGTTGCTGGTTCCTTGAGATAGAATTTTTTAGTTTGTTCGCTGCTCTAGTGCCAATGAGGGATAAAGCCTGACAATGGCCCAGGTGACCCAGAGTTCAATTAGTGCCTTGAGAGACTAACAGAGCAGGCAGGATGGATGGATGTGGCTATCATATGTGGACGGGTATAGTTCAAAGGGCGTATTTGATGAACATGAAGGTGAGGAATGGGAGTGGGTAGGGCATATATAAAAAAGAAAAACAAACGCCCAATGGAAGCACAGTTGTCCGAGCTCATGGGACCCCCATAGGATCCATGACCAGCCCCAACAATACTAGAGTAGACATGATGAGGTCCGGGGGGGGGGTCAAAAAATAAGAAAGAAAGAAATTTGTAGTGAGTTGAATAGATGGTCTTTCATATGCAAGACTGTAGAAATGTTACATCAAACAGAAAGCTGCTTAGGTGAACTGATTCACAGGGAGTTGTAGCCTTTATGATATCTTTATATAGATAGGCAGGGCTAGTCACCTGGTCAGAAGACATGAGCATTTTTCTCCTATACTTTTGAAACCACTGATCAAAAATAATCATAGTTCTTACAATAGAGGTGTGACATGTATTTTAGACATGACTGCAGATACTAATAATATAAAAGTGATAAAAAAGTGATAGACGGTAATTTAGATTTGATAGCCAGTCTTTCCACTAGCCCAAAATTTACCTATAAGAATGTTTTTAATTTAAAAACGTTATTTGAAAATGATGATAGTAAGATGGACATCAATGTTTATAAAGGGAACAGGACTGATGGAATGTATAAGTGTGGTGATTGTAGCATTTGTAGATACATTCTGGAAGGTCCTATTTTATATCTAGAACACACTGATCATACCATATTTATACTGGGAGTTTTTACTTGTAAATCAAAGGAGGTGGTTTATGTAGGTGCATGTTCCAGCTGCTTTGTTTTCTGTGTAGGTATGACTACAAGAAGTTTATGTGTGAGAGTTAAAGAATATCTTGCACTCTCTCAATCACTAAGTATGTGTCAATTTAAAAAAAAAAAGTTCACCATAGTTGAAGTAATACTTTTGGATTTAAGAGGGGATGATTACAAAAACACTGCTGAACAAACAGAAACTTTATGACAGTTGAAACTTGGTGCCAACAAGCTACCCAGTTGGAGTGGAAACATTAATTATAAATGTTTCTTAAAAGGGAGGATGTTAAAGTTGTTTGAAAAGTGAATGTCTCTTTAAAAAGTGAATGTCTCTTTAAATTCATTAATTGTTTATTTAATTGGTTTTAGAACTTCATTGGTCATGTGTTTGTATAAATGTTTGTGAGTTTTTAATGATGTTCATTCTGATGAAGTCCATTCTTGGATGAAAGTGGTAATAAAATTGTGATTACACTAATTTTGTGGTTTAATTTTCTTCCTTTAGTGCCTGTTTGGTGGCTTTGTTTGTGTTTAATTGTTTTAGGGTGGCCGCGGTGGTGCAGCGGTTAGCATTGCCACCTCACAGCAAGAGGTTCTCCGGTTCGATCTTCGGCTGGGGTGCCTTCTGTGTGGAGTCTGCATGTTCTCCCTGTGGTCTCATGGGTTTCCTCTGGTTGCTCCGGTTTCCTCCCACATCCCAAAGACATGCTGTAGGTGGATTGGACACTCTAAATTGGCCCTAGGTGTGAGTGCATGCATGTGTGCCTTCTGTGGAAGGTTGGGTGCCGGGCTGGCAACTCGACACCGTAAAAACCCCACTGCCAATCATGAGCGGACAGGTGATCCGCTCTGGCGACCCCTAACCGGGAAAATCCAAAAGAAGAAGAAGAAGTTGGTGTTTTATTGTTTTAAAACCTTCAGTTGGGACTGTTTTTTGTTTTTTTAAAGGAAATATTCCCTTATCAATGGATGTTGACCTCACACACCCGTCGACTCTATATGTCGACCAAATGCAGTTAATTAAACAGATGTCAACCAAGTTAATTTTTCAGTGATGTGCTCTGTAGATTGGTTTGATTGTTTAATCTCGTACTTATGTGATGATTTAAAGAAATATATATACATATATATGTGTGTGTGTGTGTGTGTGTGTGTGTGTGTGTGTGTGTGTGTGTGTATATATATATATATATATATATATATATATATATATATATATATATATATATATATGGGTTCATGTCAATACATCGACATGTTAAAATAACGAAAGTCACTACAGCGAAATGAAACCATCGACAGTTGAAAACATCGACAGTACATGTATACGAAAGTACAGTGCTAACATGGGTCCTGCAAGGGGGAAGTAGTATGGGTACAGTATCATATCATATCCTTTACTTCCCCTTTGCAGGACCCATGTTAGCACTGTACTTTCGTATACATGTACTGTCGATGTTTTCAACTGTCGATGGTTTCGCTGTAGTGACTTTCGTTATTTTAACATGTATATATATATATATATATATATATATATATATATATATATATATATATATATATATATATATATATATATATATATATATATTCTTTTTTTCCAGATATGTATGCAGTACCCTACAGTATATTGGTAAAATTATCCCAGTGTGAAACCAGTTTCAGTTCACAAATAAAAACATAACAAAATATAGGTGCATTTGTTTCAACTTTTGCTATTATTACTGAATATATTCAACTTTACTTCTCAAACTGATATTCTGAATGTGTAAAATTGTTAAATTTTTGCCTACTGGGACCCTAAGTTTTTCAAACATTGATCTGTAGATAAAGTTAAGTACATTTTAGTAAGGATAAATGAAGTTTGGCAACAAATCAAGTCGTCCCGGGACATCTTCATGGGGGGGGGGGTTAGGTTGTTATTAGAGGGAGTTAAGTGGGTTGGGGAGGTGAAAGGGTTAAGTGGAGGCAGGGATGGTTGGGAGGAAATGAGATCGGGATGGGGAGGGGCTTAAGAAGTTTAGTCTAGTGTAGCTGGATTAAGCAAGCACATTTTTGCATGAACTTGCTACAGCAAGTACTACGTCCATGACGACCGGTGGGGTACAGGTAGGCCGTGGATTGATGGGTGGTATATGGTGAGTTGGAGGACAGTGATCTTTGTTGTTTGAATGTGCGTGTCGGTTGGAGTCCTTTGGTTTAGGTGCTGCGGCGTGCGGTTAGGTGGCTGGTTTTCCCCTTGTTTTTGGTGGGAAGGACAGGATGGCCTGCTGCTACGGGCTGCGTGTTGAGGATGTGGTATCAAAGAAGGGAAAGAAAAAGAAAAGACAAGGGAATTTTGAGTTTGATGCAGTGGGGATGGTTCCTTTTGGTCCTTTCCTTTTCCTTGGCCCTTTCACAGTTAAAACTAGAGGGTTTCTTTGAGTTTGGTAATGATACCAACGGCTCTGAATCTAGCAATTCTTGATTATGGTGGTAAGGGAAACTCCTTTAAGCCAGTTGTGCATTTGCTTATTTTATTAATTTATTATGCCCCGTAAAACTCTGTTGTTTTCAGGGTACTCAGCTTTGATAATTCTAGAGTGGACGATCAAACTTGTACAACTGACCTTGACACCTCGATGCTTGATCTAATTGATCTTGCAAAATCATTAGTGCGAAGCAATGTTTAATTGGCTCCTGGCCAAAAACATCAATTTAATTTAATTAGCCAGTTATGCACAGGTGAGAAACATATTGCAGGCAGAGCGATGATTGCAAAAAAAAAAAGGGGGGAGTTCCTTGGAGTTCATTGTCAGGTCAGGGTTTTGTTTTGTGGTGGCCCCTTTTGGGCATCGGGACAGCTCTGTCTTCTTTGTGGCTACTTGAAGTTGCGGAACTGATAAAAAAAAAAAAAAAAAGGAGAAACAGTCGATAGAAGAGAGGGAGAGGAGATCACTGACCATGGCCACATGAGGTCTTTGCTGTTCAGTATATCTAGTAGATGCCAAATTAACATTTAGTTATTTAAAGAACATGTAACAAACATTGAAAATAATGTGGTCTGTGACATGCTTCTGGCTCTAGAAAGGATGCAGACATTCCTTTAATACTGCACAAGTTTCTAACACGAGTTTCTGGGGACTTTCTTTCCTTCCTTACGGTTTTGCGGGATGACCAGGTTCAGCTTTGCTGTTCCTCTGGGTATTGCCTGGGGAGCTGATCATGACTTGCTGAATGGTCTGTTACCCTATATTTTGTTACGTGAATGTTTATGGGGCCAGCTTGTCTGAAGTGGGGAGGCAACTGCTGCTTCTTTTGTGCAAGGAACAAGGTGTTTAACTGTTGGCCTATTGGGGACTTGGCGTGGGTTTGAGACCTGTGGCGTATTTTGAGTAGTGGAAGAGGGTTGCACGTTAGTGGAACAGGATGTTTTCTTTGTGCTGATTAGCCGTGGGAAAGTGTTTTGTTTGTTGGTAAGGTGGTTGTCTCTCTAGGGTTGAAGAAAATATGCTAGCACCTCAGTTGCATGTGGGGCTTTGCTGGGGGGGGGGGGCTTTGGGTGTGGAGCCAGAGCCGTGCTGTAGTTTGAACCCGATTAATATTTTCATATTGGAATATAGATAAGAGGGTGATGTTTGGTTTGGAAAATTGTTGTTGTGGGGCTTATGCTAGCAGTACTGGGGGAAGCATTGAGGAGATATCCTCTTTGTAGATTCATCAGCACTGAGTTTGGTTATGTGGAGGCCGGGGGCTGGAGGTAGCTGGGATGGTCGTTTTCACCGGCTGCAAGTTGGTGGCGGTTGAGGTTACTGCTGCGCATGCATGGTACAGCATCTTTAAATAGGATACATCCAAGTATCAAATTCAGTTCTATCTGCATGAGCATTGTGATGTGTCTGTGATGAACTTTGCATTATGGTTGGCGAACTCACTAGTATGACGGTCTTTTGTTGCTGGACACGGACATGCTTTTTCCTGAATGACATTATTAACATATAAAAAAAATAAATTTCTTGTGCAGTTGCTTAATTGACAACAATCTATGGATGGCTATTAGAATAGTTGTAACCTTTACCCTTGCTACTATCTCCAGCTTTTGGAAGAATTAATAAATGGTTGGAGCAAAACACTTATTACTTGTGTACACAAATATTTAGGTTCTAACCAAATACTTTTAAGGAGTTAAACTCCTTTTGTATAATGTACTACTCCTGTCATACTATCTTAAAGTTTAAAATTGTGTATTTTTATATTATGGGTTATGCCATGTGTTCAATCTAAGCTGTATAACAGAAATAGATGTAGAAGAATGTACATATAAAGATTAAAGTCAGTCCAACATTTCAGTTATATCAATGTTATTATTAAGGGTCATAAAGTAAACATTTTCCCAAAATAATGCCTGGCTGTACATCCAAATAAAAAACATAAATTAAAGAATGAATGTCTAAATAAAATAAAAAAAACTAGATAAATAAATAACTCCTAGCTATTCATTTCTAGTTTTTGGGAATATAAGCAATTCCTCATAACATCAGCATGGTATCAGAAGTTCAATTGTGAAAACACCCCTCACGTGTGTGTGTGTGTGTGTGTGTGTGTGTGTGTGTGTGTGTGTGTGTGTGTGTGTGTGTGTGTGTGTGCGTGTGTGTGCGTGTGTGTGTGTATACATATATATATATATATATATATATATATATATATATATATATATATATATATATATATATATATATATGTGTGTATGATTAACAGCTATTATTAGGCTTGCTACATTGTGTCTATTTGTTCCACATTATGTTGGTTAGTGTGCCTCATTTGGAGATGGAAGGTTAAGAGCTAGGCAGATGGCTTTACAATATAAGTTAGCTTTGCTTATACAGGGCGCTAATGGATGTGGTCTGGAATTGCAAGGTTACCCAGGTTGTGGATATTGATAGGTCCCTTCATGTGTGGGGTTTAGTTTTAACATACTCAACTGGTAGTTAAATTTATCTTGGGTATTTTATAGGGTCATTGGAAGCATAGATTCAGTTATGGCTGCTTTGTCATAGATGTGAGTGGCAGTGGTACATTCCTTACCAGGTTGGCAGAATAGGTTGTCCTTAGAGATGTCTTGGAATGGGAGTTATGTATTTTGGATGATTTACATGTCTTTTCTTTCTTGTAGATGAGGTCTTGGAATGCTGTGGCTGTAATTTGGAATAGGTGGGTATAAGGTGGAGCCTTTTTTTACATATTAGAGGGTTTACTTTTCTCCTTTTCTTTGAAGATGGAGGTGTGCCAAGCAGTGAATTCACAGATGATGGAAGCAGTGACGAGCAAGGAGGTTACACATGGGGAGCACAAGTAGGCAACAGTTACTGACAGAAGTAAGTGGATTTCAAAGTGGTTGAGTTTTGTTAAAGGATTTACACTGTTAGTCAGAGAAGGATAGGCATTTGAGTTTTTGATTTCAGGGTTAATTGGTTGTACAATTTGTTTTATTAACCATTCAGTGTGTTAGATTAACATTTGAAGTTGTCCCTGCTTTGGGCATTTGCATTCAATAGTAAAAAGGGAGCAACGGCTGTTGGCCATAGGTAAGAGTCTGGGTTCCTGCACTGGGCTTGACGAGGTTACAGGTAATGCTTTTTATTTAGTGCTCATCAAGGCATGTCAATGTGGACGGGGTTCAGGTAGGTGGAGTGGAGTCACAGCACTCTTAGTATCATAGGAAGTTATTAGGCTACTGGCTTGGGGATGGTTACAAGCTAGACAAGTTCAGCTCTTTTCTTTGGGTAGCACTTATCACTCTTGTTCAAGGGTATATGAGTCATATAAAATAAAATAAAGTGGGGGCTGGTGCAATACTTTGGTGCAGACTTTGGCAAACACTTGATGGGGTGGCAGGGGTCATTGTCAGTTCCTCCATGATAAGTAAGTATTGGTATGTGTGCACATAATTTATTGTTTTTCCTTTTCTTTGCAGATTGCTGAAGTGCAGAAGGCATCATGCGATGGCTTGAAAGGGGATTTGAAAGGTGATGTTTTGATAGGGTGGATGTTCTTGCCACTGGAATGGGGCACATGGAGGGTCTGAGTAATCATCTTAGTAAGGCATGTTAGAGCTCTGTGTTTAATTAGTGGGAGCTGATTATTCCCTTGATATAGGGGGCAAGTAAGGAAGAGGTAGGTAGGGGGGGCCAAAGGGAAAACTACTGGGGATGGTTTATGGGGAGTGTAGGGATCCCACAGAATGAGTAGAGTCACAACATTCATAGGAGCACAGGAACTTATTTGGCTGCAGCCCTATGGCTCTTGCAAGCCAGTGAAGTTCAATCCTTGCTTTCTTGGAACCTTGGTTGTATTTACTCATCCAGTTGTTTGAACCATATGTGGGGGAAGGGCCAATGAGGTGTTGGACATGATGCTGGAGTTTGTTCCTAACAGGTGGTATTTTTGGGGGTGACAAATTCTGTCCCTTGAGTAGGTAGTGTTAATGTTACATACCAGGTTAAAGTTTTACAGAATAACACAAGGATCATTTCACTTGGGGTTTGGGTGAATTTTGTCAATGGGGTTTTAGGAAGCAGGGAAAGTAAGTAGCTGTGTTGGGGTAGTTTGAGAAACTGGGTGCGTTGTTACAGGGGAGTTAGAAGGTTAAAGGAAGCTTGGTTTAAAAGAAACTTGGTTTCAGGATAAGGCAGCTGTAGGACAGGTCTTAATTACTTACTAATGGTACAGGTAACATAAGAGAGAGATTTTGAGGGGAAAGGCCAGGGTCAAACAGGGGTTAAGATGGTTTGGTAATGACCGAATTGGGGGTGTTTATTGCTGGGCAGGTAGAGTACTTCATTGCTGAGTATAGGTGAGTTTTCAGGAACTAGGTCAAGGGGTGCTGGTTTTCCGCCATCTAAGGTTAAGATATTAAAGTTGTGGAGTTAGACTATTCCCTACGGTAATTGAGTTGTAGTACATCCAGAACTGGGTTGTTGGTGGGCTAAGGTAATATGCTACAGTTGACAGGGTTCTGTGTGTGAGACTTGATATTAGTTGTTTTGCATGGGTGTCAATTTGAATTCAAGGGTTTATAGTTTGTGGTCTTGTTGTGGTTATAGGTTGTCAATCCGTTCAGGTTGAGCCATGTTTTCAGCTTTGAAGGAAGTGGGCTAAAAGGGTATGTATTCCTTTGGTGTGGATGTTCCGGTGGTACAGTGGGGGACACGGTATTTCTACTTTATTTAGTTTCATTAGGGTGTGTTTCAGTGATGGTATGGCAAGGTGGGTTTATGATGGGATTCTAAGATGATTTACACATGATGGGTACACCGAATGATGTTTGGCTTGACCCTTCCTTTTATGGCAAGTAGTGGGTTGAACAATTTTGAGTAGAAGGGTGGGGGATCAGCCTGGTCAGGCTGGTTGGTAGAGAAGAGGGATAGGCTTGCCCTCTTCTGTTCCCCCTCTGGTCTCTGGATGTTCATTTCAAGGATCTGGGGAAAGGAAAATGAGCAGTTGGAGGAAGCTTGCCGAATAGATAAGCAAGCAGAGGTAAGGATGCTGCTTATTTGGTGGAAGGTAATTTAACGAATGGTGCATGAAGTGTGATGGGATGCTACTTCATAAGTAAAGTAAGAGAGCAGAGGTATGGACCCTGCTTGTTGGGCAGGGTGAGTAGGTACACTGCCCTGATTAACATTACAAGGATGGAGTTTTATAAGCAAAGTAAGCGAGCAGAAGTATGGACACTGCTTACTGGAGCAGGGTAATACAAGGAAGTTATGCTGTGTTTAGAATCAATTATAATATGAATAGTTGCAATTAATGAATTTGATGAACAAAGCTATGTTATGAAATTTAATAAAGGTCGTCAAATGTCATTTGGTGTGATGTGTTTATTGAAGGGGACCAGGACAAATGAGGTTTAGCAACAAACCAAGATGTCCCGGGAGACCTTCATGGGGTGTGGGGTTAGGTTGTTATTAGGGGGAGTTAATTGGGTTGGGGAGGTGAAAGGGTTAAGTGGAGGCAGGGATGGTTGGGAAGAAATGAGATAGGTATGGGGAGGGGCTTAAGAGGTTTGGTCTAGTGTAGCTGGGTTAAGCAAGCTCATTTTGGCGTGAACTTGCTACCCACCCACCCTCCCTCTTTTTGTTGGTGAGTTAGGGGGATTAGGGCTATTTATCAGTGGGTGTAGGCAGAGAAAAGGGATGGACCTGCCCTCTTCTGTTCCCCCTCTGGTGTCAGGATGTTCATTTCAAGGATCTGGGGAAAGGAAAATTAGTAGTTGGAGGAAGCTTGCCGAATAGATAAGGAAGCTGAGGTATGGATGGTGCTTATTTGTTGCAAGGTAATTCAATGAATGGTGTATGAAGTGAGATGGGACGCTGCTTCATAAGTAAAGTAAGTGAGCAGAGGTCTGGACCCTGCTTGTTGGGCATGGTGAGTAGGTACGCTGCTCTGGTTAACATTACAAGGATGATGCTTCATAAGTAAAGTAAGCGAGCAGAGGTATAGATGCTGCTTACTGGGGCAGAGTGAGTAGGTACGCTGCCCTGAGTAACATTACAAGGATGTTATGCTGTGTTTAGAATCAATTATATTATGAATAGTTGTAATTAATGAATTTGGTGAACAAAGCTATGCTATGAAATTTAATAAAGGTCGTCAAATGTCATTTGGTGTGATGTGTTTATTGAAGGGTACCAGGACAATTGTTTATAATGTTATTGCAACATTACATTCTGCTTAGCATACATGATATGCCTGTTTTGCTCAGGGTGTGTAGTTATTTGTTTTTGAGAAGGCATTATGAAGGGGCTTCTGACTTGGTGGAAAATGCCAAGTACGAAGGGGAAGGTTGCAGCAGCTGCATGGACCATTTTAACAATATTTAATATTTAATTAACAATTCTGCATTTATTTTACAATACTTTTGTTTGTTAATTTTGACTATTCATTTGACTCTTTGAAAGCAGTGGAAGAGAGTCATGTGAACATTATAATTAGTTCCCTCGATATCACATAACATCAAGGAAGCTTACCAGATTCAATAGATTGTCCCCTACTGGATACAGTGTTGATATATGTTTCACATAAGTATTAATGATTTAAATATTCGAAACATCATGCTTGTATTTAACTTTGAAAGGTTACAAATGAGAAATATGAGTTATATAAGCTCTAGTGTGTATATGGTCTTATAAGGATATAGCTTATTAATTACTATTGCTGTTGATAGTTGAAATCAATGAAACATGACTGTTGCTTTGTTAATCAAATGCAAGCAGCACATTTATAAAGCAAAATATGATTGGCGTGCTGGTGGGATATTCACTTTTAGTGAGTCCTACTGAATCCCTTGAATTTATTTGGAATCACTAAACTTTATTTTATTACTTCATGGTAATACATGTAAATACTTGGCAATACAAAATATGGCTTTTGATCATTTTATTGCACTGAATAATTTAAGGTTTTTATAAATGCATATTCATGGGTAAAAAATAATATATGTTATACCTTATTAATCTATTTATTTATTTATTATTTTTATTTTCTCAATTATTTAAATATAAACATTAAAATAGCACTTTTTCTCACACAGTGAACTGTATTAATTTAACTAATTTCAATGGATATTTACAAATTTGGAAAACATAATTTTATAGTTTATAATACCCTTATTTGGTATCAAAAGATTAACTTCTATTTATTGATTTATACATTGACCATATATCCTGTTTTAGTAATCTTAAAAATGAAAAGTGGAAAATGAGAGCCACATCAGGAAAGGGTTTAATGAATAAAATGATTATTATCTGCCTATAAAAGATTATTATAACGATGACATTTATATACAACATACATTCTGAGGTATATGTCTGAAGGTATTTTAACTTTAAGTGAAATATAATGGTTTAAAACCATTTACAGAGAGCTGGGCATGTGGCATACGAGGATACAGGCCTGACTACAACCCAGAAGAGCTGTGAATTGTGGCTCTGGTGCTAGAAGGGCCATCACAGGAAGAGTGTGAACAATCAGTTGATAACACTACACCATTCCTCATGTAACTAGAACCTTTGGGACTCTTGTGAAATGCCAGGTGCAGCTATTAGGTCAGCATAGCTGCATTTTGCTTGAAAGCCAAGGAGGCTTGCACTTGTATGCTAACCTCCATAGGATAACAAGAATATGTGAGCAACTTGATAATACAAGGTGGCATTATGTTTGGAGTTGGATGAACCTGCATGACTGTCAAAATGACTTGTTCCATCACACCTACATTTTACTCCCAAAGGGAACAAATGGAGTGACAGTACTCTGTCCATGCCCTTGGAAATAGTGGTCTTAACTCTGTCCATGCCCTTGAAAGTAGTGGGCTTACATCTCACCGTTCTTCACCACAGAAATGACTGAACCAGTAGCTTACCGGGGTGGCAGAAAACAGGCTGGTTTTATTGAGTCTTAAAGATCTTTTATTGCATTCAAAGAGGTCTTTTCTTTCTTTCCTTCTTACTTTTTATTCCTTTATAGTAGAAACAGTATAATTTGGGTTATTATAAAGACTAGAAATGTTTATTTATATGCACAATAACTTAAAGAGAGCAATCCATCACAAATATTTGCTAGAAGTGGAAACCTCAGTACAGAAATTATTTCTCTTCATAGTGTATTAATTAGTTTATATATGGTTTAATTTAATATTAATTTATTAGGCTGGTGCTAGTAGAAGAACAGTCCTACCTTTAGAAGTTATTATTTTCTATATATACTTATTCTTCATTTTTACGTTTAGTGAGGTTTTTTACATATGTTAATATTTATTTTTATTATATTTATCCTTTCATTTAAAAGGAGTAATAGAATCATCCTTCTTAATCAAAAGTAATTAAGTGTATCATAATTATCTTGTATGCTTTACACTGAAGACATTTAGATGGCTGTCACATTTATTACTCATAACACCAGTTTGTTTAAATGGCACTCAGAAGAGAAGCAGGTTAGCCGACGTCTTCATGATTAATAAAGGTAATGTAGTTTTCATTCAAAAAGCACTTCTTTTCAGATAATATGGCCTGCTCAGATATGAAATACTCTTACTCTTCATTTGTAGAGAAAAGAAGAGTTACAGTACTTTGAGCAAGTAACAAGGTAATGCCAACAATTAGATGTTTATGTTATCTGTGGTGGTGCTACAATGTGAGAATAGGATGTTTGCCTTAATGAAGGTGTACCGGATCCCAGGGTTAGTACCAACAATTTGTAAAAAAAAATCTCTTGAATTTACAATTAGATAACATGAAAGGATATTTCGTTTTGGCAGGCAAGTTAAATTGCATTACAGATAAGATAGTTATAAGGGTTTCTAAAGGACGTTAAATCTCTGCAACTGAAAACTTATTAAAAATTTGAATCAACTTTGAGAACCTGAAATATTGAAATAAAAGATAATGCCTAGTTAATGTTCACTCATTACTGACTTAGGTTTGAAACTGAAAACATAATTGAAAGATTTTATATCCTTCATAATTTGT